>NC_088402.1:30178077-30245577 GCF_034236695.1 Oncorhynchus nerka
TGTAAATTAAATTAAGTCACACAACTTAAGGGCCAGAGACAACAAGCTTCTTGTTCTAAATGCATAAAGGAATGTGTTCCTACCCCAAACAACATCAATATATTTGGCTGAAGAGTCAGTGTCCTGCTTCTATTAATATAATATAGAGCTTGAATTTAGACTTGAATTCTCACAATTGGAGGTCAGTTTAGTTATGAATTAAACCTGTGTGAACGGTATGGTTAGGGGTTCTACTTCAGTGGCAATCAGTTGACGACAAATGCACTTTTATTTTGTTTTCCTTTATCTTAACTTACCCTGCTATCTATCACCTTGAGAAGGCTGGATATGGTGTGACGACACCAGTGTTTACTAGTGGCCTTGGAGGATGTATTGTCAAACAAAACTACTTATGCATGCAATGCCTCGCACCTTCAAAGAGGAAGAGAGAGCGAGGGGAGACACCAGCACACACACCTCCCTGAGCCCAGAGGCGCAATAGTTTGACACAATACCATTTGTTTAACCTTCTCTTTTATTTATATATATATATATATGTATGTATGTATGTATGTATGTGTGTATATATGTATATAAATAAAAAATTAGGGGCAACTACTGACTGTAGTTACCCCCGTTTTAATCTCTCACACACACCTCAGTTTACCCTGGCTCGTACCGGTAATCCCTTTCTCCATGCTTCCTTCCGACAGACCCATACTAAACCTATTTAGGCTTTTGGTATAGTTGAAAGACGTACAGGAAGGCTCATCTCGGGATCCCGGCTTATCGCCTTGCAAGTCCAAACTTTCTGCGCTTCTAACAGTTGTGGGAGCGTATCAATACCATCAAATGTTCATCTGAAAATGTAGTTTGAGTGTCATTCTTAAACAGTGGCAGAACTTGTAAAATGTGTTTCGTACGACCTGGCTGTCGCCTGCATTATTACTACCTTTTTAAAATGTCTTCCATTGCCAAAATACTCTGGTCTTTCATGATGTTAACATACTTTATGCTTTATTTGAATATCTCCACACACTAGCACGTATAGCACTATATTGTTTGATTTTGTGTCGGCCAGGCACATTTTTGTTGAGAATTTTGACTTTGGGGTTCTTATCTCAACTATTTTACGCCCATAATGTTAGCACGGATTGTGCTTTTAGATGGATATTTTATTAAAGGGGAAATCAGTAGTTGCTACATCCATTTTTGGACTTATCATTCATTTAGAAGTACCCATTGATTCACGAAGAATATAAATTGATGCCTCATGAGTTTAAACTGTTGTACCCCATCAGAACGCAAAATACACTGTGTACAAAACATTAGGAACACCTTCCTAATATTGAGTTGCACCATCTTTTGCCCTCACAACAGCCTCAGTTCATTGTGGCATGGACTCTACAAGGTGTCAAGCATTCCACAGGGATGCTGGCCTTTTTTGACTCATACTTCCCACAGTTGTGTCAAGTAGGCTGGCTGTCCTTTGGCTGGTGGACCATTTTTGATACATGGGAAACTGTTGAGCTGTGAAAAACCCAGCAGTGTTGCAGTTCTTGACATTCTCCAACTGGGGCACCTACTACCATACCCCGTACAAAGGCACTTAAATCTTTTGTCTTGCCCGTTCACTCTCTGAATGTCACACAATCCATATCTCAATTGTCTCGTGGCTTAAAAATCCTTCTTTAACCAGTCTCCCCTTCAGCTACACTGATTTTGAAGTTGATTTAACAAGTGACGTCATTAAGGGATCATAGCTTTCACCTGGTCGGTCTGTAAGCGCAGGTGCTCCTAATGTTTTGTGCACTCTGACTATATACTGTATATGAGCTACTACAGAGGTTACAGGAGGAGGCTCATGGACGTGACTGGATTACTACATTCTGTTTTCAAGGGCCTTGACAGTGAGTTGTATATTTGCTGTGATGGGTTTTCTTTTTTTTTCAACAGTTACTTCAGCTTCCGTTATCTTCTGTCATTGATACAGAAGTGTGTTTATAATTAGTTGGAGACTGTATTGGCTGAAAGTTGGTTTGTGTAACAAGATTGGGTACACACAACCGGGGTCAACAACTCAAACGTCTTTGCTGCTTCTGATGAGCTTGATATGGGGAAAGAGCTTGTTGCCTGAAATATAATCCTACCAGACTCAGATGTGTCATCTTTGGTGAAACCTGTGCCCAAATGTCACCCTATTGCCTAAGTGCACTACTTTTGACCACAGGCCCTGGTCTAACAGTACTATATATATTATGGAAAAGGGTGGATTTGGGACACACATCATAAGTGCCCTATTCAGAACAGGACCCATTACAAAGAGAAACCTCATCAGTTGAAAATAACCAAGCACCAATGTACATTACAACCAGGTGTGTGGGGGGGAGGGGCTCAAACTTTTCTATGAACAGTATTTCCTTTGTATTTCAATGTAAGATATTTTTGAAGAGATTAAATTAAATGGATCAATACATGCTGTAATAAGTGTCATTCATTGTTGAATTATAAATAAAACCAACAAAAATAAACTATTGTATTAGCAAAGTCCTCTTGCATGTAAAAAAAAGTCCTGTTAGATTACATAGTGAATATTTTAGTGAGAATCAACTCGCCTGCAAGTTTTCCATTAATTTAGCTGCTAATTGAGTGGTAGATAACCTTTCCAATCAACAAAGGGTATATAGTTGATTCTCTTCAGCTTCTGGTTAATTGAATGCCACATTTCAGCTCACTAGCAAAATGTTAATCTGTCAACAGAGTAACTAACACCTACTTTCAATCTCATGGGGTAGTTCTCGTTATCAAATCTAAAATCCCTCTTCCAACGACATGGGTTCAAGGTGAGTTAAGGGACCTGCAATGCAGCTCAGAGGTATCACAAATGAATTTAACTAGCGGTTTTAAAGTTTTAGTCACTCATTTGTTCCTGCTTACTTTCAGTAGATGTGTTGTGTAGTTCAATGTGTTTTCCCAAAGGATACAACAGAGGCTCTGATATGGGAAGTGAATACAGGTACCACCAGTCCCCAGGTGGATTCACCACCTCCCAGTCAGGACAGAAAACCAAGGTGTTTATTTGAACCCTGATGCCATCACATAACCCATAACTGCACAATGACACAATGTTGTCTTGGAATGCATTGAGTTAGCATTCCTGTCTTTAGAAAGTAGATGAGCTTTAGTGTACCAAATTGTGATGCTTTTCCAATTACCTGCTGTGACAGAGTTCAGCCCTCCAGATGATGTAGTGTCCCAGCTACTGTCTGCCACAGCCAGGGAAGTCTTCAGTGTTGGAGACATCGAAGTCAACCAGGTGAGTGTTTCTGTTCCACCAGGTGAGTGAGGGTCCCTGTTCGTAGAGAAAGCTAGAGCCCTTTCTCAGTAGGTCTTATATCATGTTTATCCACCTCTTTCACCATGAAATACCTGGTCACACACAAACTGTTGTGGCAGTGTTGCATTGATTGCACACTGGTCTGTATTTGATTTCTTAATGAAATTAACCAATATCCTGTACTCTGGACGACATGACTGGACCACTGTTGGACGTAAAGCTATGGGTGTACACTGCGGTAAGTAGTTATAGGTCTTCGTCCACAAATGGCTCAAATAAAAACTAGGTCTTTAAAAAATAGGGCATAATATACTGTTCCCCCAGGGACTTATGTCAAAGTCTCTGGAAGTCTGTGCATCATTCAGATAAATGTATTCCATTCAGTACTTCAAGTCTAGTATTTGTATGCATGATTATGGCACATCATGTCCCCCTTTATGTATCTCCTGCCAGGGCCAAAGGTCATTGTTGGCTTTCAACCGCTGTTGCCTTGAGGACCTGAATGAGGTCACCTCACATGCTGGAGGTAGTGCAGGCCCACATGCAGCACAACAGGAACCTGTGTAGTGGTGGTAATGCTGGGGACAGACGCATCAACGTACGGGCTGAGTACCAATCAGAGCCAGGTCTGTTCTTTAGCCCAGCAGCAGAAACAACGCCTAGACCAGGGGTACTCAACTCTTACCCCACGTGGTCCGAAGCCTGCTGCTTTTCCTTTTCTACCTGATAATTAATTGCACACAACTAGTGTCCCAGGTCTAAATCAGTCCCTGATTAGAGGGGAACAATGAAAACATGCAGTGGAACTGGCTTCTAGGTCCAGAGTTGTTTGATAGGCCTAGACCCTAGCTTCTAATGCCTGATTGACTATAGGGGTGACCTGAACTGTTCTATGTTGGTTCAGATCTTTTTATTTTCACATTGTCCTTACCAGCATAGTTCCAGCAACTAGCGTCAATGTGTAACCAGGCCAACACAGTACAGCTAAGCTTGGCTAGGCTAAGTATGTGTGAAAAGGATATAAGTGTCTTGGGGTCTGGGTTGTTTCTGGATAAGGCCTCGGTATGCAGTTTCATTCTAAAGCTGTCCAATTCTGAGATGTATTTTCACTAATTGGTATTTTGACCAATCTGATCAGCTCGTAAAAAGATCTGACATGATTTATCAAAAGATAAATTAGTGGAAAAAAGATCAGAATTGGGCTACCTGTGTATACACATTCTTACATGGCTTTATTTCTCCTCCTGTAAAGGTGTTGAATCTGCTCAGGAGCTGCTCAGACTCAAAAGCCCAGGGGCATCAGTCAACAGGAGCTACACATTAAGCAGGATTACCTCAGCATGACTGTCATCAAGTAACGGATGTGCTTTCTTTATTTGGATGTGTTTAGTAGGGGGGAAATGTTTTAAATTGTAGAGAAATTGGGGGTTTTTGGCTCTTAATCCTTTGCCTTTACTCCATGTAACCAGTCCTTGGAGTTACTAATTAGTGAAGGCCACATTTTCTCCACCATTGACAAGCATTTCTGGTCCACTACGGGCTAGAGAATGTCTTCTGTTGTTTCAGGTCCACTTACATGAATGGCTATTGGAATTTGTTTAATAAAACAGAACATTTTGGTTTATCAACATGCATGACTGATACTTGTGATGGGACCAGTTCTTTAGAATGTATTTGTTTATTTATTATTTACACTCAAATAGGGAGATTTTGGGAAATGTGTTAACTGCCCTTGTTTTATTTTGTTTGAGGTCCTCAATGGTATGTGACAGCTGATGCACAGTGTAAAATGTTGATTGGCTAAACGAACACATGCAATGAAAATAAATCATTTTACTGTCTTGATTAGTAAAATAATCAACAACATGGTGACAAACTTCCACAATTTTATCTAAACTTCAAAATAACAGTAGGCTAATTTTCAATAAAGTATTTCATCATAAACTACGATACCCAGCTTTCTACAGACTAACCTGAAGTCCTCACTTTCCCAGCATTCACTAGTGCACGGTGTAAGATGGCAGCAAACTCAAGCACTAACACGCCTCTTTTTGACTGCCCGTCATGGTAAGACCTGCGACGATGTCTAATGCATAATTTTGACTGTCAAAAATCAAAAGCATGCAGTAGAGTGTTGTAAGGTCCATTGTCGGCGAAATAAACAAGATTTTCGTATCGAAATAGGCTGTAGTGTATTTGCTAGAAACTAGCAAGCTATCTGGCTAACTTGGCTATGATCTTGAAGTGCTCAGTCACAGTCATATGCTAGCTGTTGAAGAACATTCTACTAACTAACGTTAACTTGTCAATGAAGTCCAGCGTCAAGGTTTGATAAAGCTCTATGGCGTAACATTATTGGTGTTCCCGAATGCTTACTGTTATGCAGGATTTGCAATCCTATTCCTTTCCCGAGATAAGAATTACAGTAAGATTATTGCTTGAGCAGTTTACACAAATTATTAGAATAAATGGCATGCAAACCCATAGTCTTGTTAAACTGCTTTTGCAGCAAGGCAGTGAAACCACAGTCTTGAATAAAGGCATAATTATGGCATGCAATTAACGTTCACTGTGCGTGTCTGCCTTATGTGTGTTTTGTCAGGGCAGGGAAACCTCCCCCTGGACTTCATCTAGATGTTGTGAAGGGAGACAAGCTAGTAGAGGTAAGTCTACTAGCCTAGTCTTAACCCTGACCCCAACTTCCACCTTCAAGACAATAACAGCTTTTGGTGCTGGACCAAAAATAACTACACATAGACATTGCTCTTGCTTCTTCTGTGTGCAGAATACGTAGCTTGTATCAAGTGACCCCTTGGATTCCAAGGCTTTCAAAGACCTTCACATAATATAACCCTAAAATGCCCTTGAGCAAGGCACTTAACCCTAATTTGCTCCTGGGGCACTGTACTACTATGTCTGACCCTGTAAAACTACACATTTCACTGCACCTATCTGGTGTATGTGACGACAAAACATATTTTGTGTGTATATATACAGAACAATTGCAATACCAGTCCATGACCTTAGATAGGCAACTCTCTTCACATTTCATCCTGCCTTTTTTCATTTTGTAGAAGCTAATCATTGACGAGAAGAAATATTATCTGTTTGGGCGGAATCCAGACGTGTGTGACTTCACCATAGACCACCAGTCGTGTTCGCGTGTCCACTCAGCCCTGGTCTACCACAGACACCTCAAGAGGGTTTTCCTGATCGACCTCAACAGCAGTGAGTATCTATACTCCTTAATATCCTGCAGTGTTCCTTGGTCGTCTGACACTATTAAGTTAGTTGTCAAGTGTTTGTTTCAGTGTAGATATTCGTCCAAGAAAGAGAACCATAGCTTGCTGGTCCCTGGTACAAAACGATTTGGGTCATGCCACATCATTGTAGATGCCAAATACAATATACAGTATGTCAACTTCAACTTTCAGCATGAAGTGAAATTTCAAAAAAGGACAATCCATGTTACACTGTCCCCTCAGCTCATGGTACATTTCTCGGTCATATCCGTCTGGAGCCCCACAAGCCCCAGCAGGTGCCCATCGACTCCACTATGTCGTTCGGGGCGTCCACACGGGTCTACACCCTGAGAGAGAAGCCCCAGCCCCAGATCAGCACCATACCTGGGGGAGAGGTGAAGGCAGGGGAGGATGAGGAGCTCAAAGGACTACTGGGTCTACCTGAGGAGGAGACCGAGCTGGAGGTAAGGGTGTGTCGTGTTCTTGTGAGAGAGTAGCATGTTTTGTGCAAGCAACTTATGTAGTATACTTTTCTTGTTTCTCGATCTGTTTGATGACCCTGACCACAGCTATCCTCTTGTTTTCCCTGTTCTAGAACCTGACAGAGTTCAACACGGCCCACAACAAGCGTATCTCCACCCTGACCATTGAGGATGGAAACCTGGACATCGTGAGGCCCAAGAGGAAGAGGAGGAGCAGCAGGGTCTCCTTCAGCGAGGAGGAGGAGGTCATCAACCCAGGTGTGTTACTGTAGTTAGGGTTGATGACACTCATGTGCACACAGACATGCAAGAACACACAACCATGAACGAATGTAGATGCGCACGCACAATGAATAATGTAATCCTGTGTGTTTTCTTGTTTTTACAGAGGACGTGGACCCGTCAGTAGGGCGCTTCAGGAACATGGTACAGACTGCTGTTGTCCCTATCAAGGTAAACCTCTTCAAGTCCATCTCTTGCTTTATGCCGGGGATGATTCTTGGAAAAATTGCAAAAGTTGTTTTACTTCTTTAAGTCCATCTCTTACTTTATGCTTTTTTTGTTTCCTTTTTCTTACTTTGGGCAAACATTTAAATGGGATTTTCAAGCTACTGAAGCTGGTGTGTAAATGTATCTAGCTTTTTATTTATTTATACCTTTATGTAACTTTCTTTCTCTTCCTTATTCACGATTCATTCATGATTATGCGTGATCATGGTAGCATGGACATTAATGTAGAGGTGTTCAGAAACATTCTATTCTTACTTACAATATAAGTGACTCCAAAATATAAGTGACTCCCCCCACTACTCTAATACACATCTAAGTAAATTTGGCCAATTACTTATGACACCTTCAAATGGGGGACTAGGTACATAATGTGCTTTAATTTCTAAATGGTAAAACCGTCATCTATGAAAATACCTTATATTCTTCTTACATGTACAACTCAAGTGAAAAAGCATTGGATTGGTGTAAACATGGATGAGAGTTTCTTTCCACCATGTTTTTTGCACCATTCTCGGCACTATTCCTTTTAAATCCAAGTCTAAATGAGTTTGAATTAATAATTTAAACCTAACCCTATCTATGACCTTACCATCACCTTGTTTATTACTATACAACACAAATGCATGATTTCTGTTCCTAACACTAAAACCGAGTCTAAATAATATAAAAACAAAATAGAAATATTTGTAACGTTATATTACTAAAACAAAAAACAAATGAGCAAATCAGGTCTGAAAATGAACTGAAAGTAAAATTGAATTTCAAATAACAAAAAGAATGGAAACAAAAACAACTATAATAACCTTGGTGTTGACCGATCGCAATCAATAAATCTATGCAAAAAGTGGTTTTATGTTGACAAATTGAGATTGATCATATCAATCCCATTTAATTTATAAATCCCTTTTAAGACATTTGTCAGAGTACTTCACAGTGCTTTATAATTGACGCTACTGTATTGCCATCTTCAATCTTCTCATTTCCACCTAAACCCTGCTACCCAATCAGAAGAGGAAGATGGAGGGTCACGTTTCACTAGGTCTGGAGGACTCTGTGGCCAGACGCATGCAGAACTTCCCCTTCAGTGGAGGGCTCTATGGAGACCTCCCACCCACCAGTGGAGAGGCCGGCTCCCTCCCCGCCGCGGCCCAGGCTGGAGCTACTATCCTGGGGGGCCTGCCGCTGGTCTTCCCTAACCCTGCTCCAGAGGTGGACCTCTCCCCCACCTCAGCCTCAGCACAGACCTCCGTCACCCTCAACCCTGCTGCTAACCCTGCCCCTGGACCATACACGGCCGAGGCGCTCAACGAACCACGCAAGAAGAAATACGCCAAGGAGGCGTGGCCAGGGAAGAAGCCCACGCCTTCTCTTCTGATATAGGTCGTATTCAAAATGGCACCCTATTTCCCTTAGTGCACTACAAAGTTAATGCACTATATAAGGAATAGTGTGCCATTTCAAATTTGCACATAGCACCTCCCTGGACAATGTAATGGGAGGGGTTAGTATTAGTTAGGAGAGTGGTTACATCTCTGAACAACCAATCAATCAAAACTTCCTGTACTGTACAAGCTGTGACAAAGGGATATATAAGCAACCCTGATATAGGGAAACGTTTGTAAAAGATAATATATTATTATGGTTTGGATGGTTTTTTGTTGTTGGTCTGTCTGATTCAAATGTATATTATAACATGTTTTGTTTTTTATTGCTCATCTCACTTGTACTGACAAAGTAGTGTCTGTCTGAGCTCAGATTAGGCTTCTTGAAGCTTATCATACGACTTACTGTAACAGATTGGTGCATATGAACCATTTGTTTTACAGGTTTATTTATTCTAAACTAAATGAAACACCGCTCTGTTACAAAAACAATCTTATACATTTGCTATTCACTCTGAATTTGTGGATATTTTAAGTGCCGTTGGTTTCACTGAAAACCATGTTACTGTCAAGACAGGGTAAAGTTAACCAGACAAAGTCCAATAGACATTTTAGTAATCCACTCAGACAAGGCTATGAACCGAGGGTCAAAATTGTCTTTAAAGAAATTAGGAAGAAACAAACCAGTTTTTGTGTGAGACAGTCGTTATGTTTTTGCTATTTTTATACAATTATTCGACAGTTGGTTGAAATGGAACCCATTATTGGCAGATATGTATGAAATTCAGTTAAAAAATAAATAATTTTTTAACCTTTATTTAACCAGGCAAGTCAGTTAAGAACACATTCTTATTTTCAATGACGGCCTGGGAACACTGGGTTAACTGCCTGTTCAGGGGCAGAACGACAGATTTGTACCTTGTCAGCTCGGGGGTTTGAACTCGCAACCTTCCGGTTACTAGTCCAACGCTCTAACCACTAGGCTACCCTGCCGCCCCAGTTAAGAAGAATACATTTAAAAAATGTTTAAACAGTGACATGATGGTAATTACAATTCCTATCTTTGTTTGATATTTGTATAATAAACAGTAATAATCTCTCTGCTGTGTGAGATGAGATGATGGTGGGAAAGGAGGATTCGTTTAGTCCCTAGAGAAATCTCCCACTGGGTCTCTGCTGTGTGAGATGAGATGATGGTGGGAAAGGAGGATTCGTTTAGTCCCTAGAGAAATCTCCCACTGGGTCTCTGCTGTGTGAGATGAGATGATGGTGGGAAAGGAGGATTCGTTTAGTCCCTAGAGAAATCTCCCACTGGGTCTCTGCTGTGTGAGATGAGATGATGGTGGGAAAGGAGGATTCGTTTAGTCCCTAGAGAAATCTCCCACTGGGTCTCTGCTGTGTTGCCTTCATGTCCCCAGTTTTACCTTTTTACTTTACACGACGCCATCTACTGAGAAAGCTCCTGGGATGGCTAATTAAGAGATTTTTCAGCTAATTAATGGATTTTTCAGCTAACTGAATGTGATTGTCTGTTCTGGGAACACGTCAAATGTGTCAGTTGCTCTCCCAAGGTGATGAGTTTTACTCATGTCTCTCTTTTTGTTTCTGATTATTACTTGTGGGTTTGTTTATAAAGCAAAAACCATTTGAAAAGCAATCTGTCCTCAAAACCAATCTGTAGTTTTATAGGAGTAAGAATAAATCAATTAAATTGTTGTACTCCCATAGGTCACTGCTACTTCATACACAATATCCATTTGATGCTCAAGCTGTCGACAGTGTCGAATTCTATCTACAATGTGGCTCATTTTTATTACTTGTATTTCCATGGTCAATGCAGTGTTGGATTCTACTAGATTCTGACAACATGTCGCTCATTTTGAATGTTGTGTTCTTATAATTGTTGATATCTTTTCCACCAGAGGGCAACATGTGTACTGTGATCTGCTCTCTTTTGTTGACTCTAGAAATAACCCGATGTCTTCCTACCTCAATGGATTACTATCATCTCATGCCAGTTGTTTCACAAATGTTCTCCATCTAGGAAGGAAAATGAAACCATTAATAGGTAGATGCATCCATTTAGGAAATATATTATATATTATTGTTAGTGTTCTGTACCAATGAATAGATGGTAGCAGACATTGGATTCATAATATAGTCAGTCAAAGATTCATATTGTGAATTGAACTGATCATTGTTGATTTTTAAAAGGACAGTGTTGAAGGCCAATCAAAGACCCACATCCTGTGCCTTTGTTTCCAGTTTTGAGGGTCAGTCGCAAAGCTATCAGGTTTTTGCCTTTTGGCTGGTATTATATATTTTAGTAACATCTTAATGCTTGTGATTGTCTGTTGTAAAGGAATGTTGGCAATACCATAGTCATGCTCTGCTCCATGAGGTGATCTTATTTAGAGAAACTCTGGAGTGGGTTTAGTAAGAGAACATGCAGCTACACCATCTCACCTGTAGGGGTCTCTGGGGCTCTTCGCTGGCCCTGCTATGCCGTCTCTGGGTTTGTCCCAAATGGCACTTTATTCCCTATATAGTGCCCTTAATGTGAACAGGGCCCTGATCAAAAGGAGTTCACTACATAGGGAATAGGCTGGCATTTGGAACGCCATCTCTGTCTCACCAGTGCAGATAAACAACCAGCAACTCCTTAATCAAATTTGCATGAGCGCGCTCAGGTTGCCATGGTAATAATTATCAGCACTGCCTAATTAACTTTCTCAATTGCTTAATGAGATACGACCCTCTGAACTCTATTTTTTTTCTTTCTAATCCAAGTATTTTTGTTATTCTCTCTATCTTCCATTCTCACTATCCTCTGTGTTAACCTGTGACCACATGACATATTATAAATTAAAGAGAAAATAAATCCCGCCTCACATGATTTAACACAGGAATGTATAGGCTGAGACGAGTATATTTCCTGGTAGTTTCACACATGAAATTCAAAATGGAGACTTAAGAGATACTACCTGTAATACTGGTATATTATCCATCAGTATCTATTAGTATATTGAGTATGCAACTCACATGTTGTGATGTAGCGGCTTCAGGGGCCACAGGTGACCTGCTGAGACAGCTGAGTGAAGGAGGGGTGGCGAGACCGCACCGGCCCTGATCACCCCAATCGCCTGTCGCATGCAGTGAAGCGGAACTCTCAAGACATCTTAGAGATCGGGGAGACAGGGAGGAAAGCACCCGGTGATGTCCCTCACAAAGTCACCTACCCCTCTCCCACCTTGTCACACCCAATGTTATATACCGCTACATCCCTACCAGGCCCCTCAGTCGTTCTGATCCAATTCCCTTCTCTTCTCCCCTGGAGTGTGCATTTGATCACTTCCCTTCATTGAATTGGTATAGGCATGTGCTAGAAATAGAATCCAACATATTTCCACCAGTCCATTTGTGAGATCCCATTGAGGGGTAGTGAACGAGTGCTCTCTTCTGCAGACTGTAGGCAGCCTCTCATGAGTAGTTGTGCCTTGAACCCTGGGAATGACTTCATTATGCAGTAACTGTAACTGTTTTCTACTCCACCCTGTGGACTGAGCTGTGGTGGTCAGTCAGCCAGCTCAAGGACTTTCCTCCAGTGTGCAGTAAACTAGACAGGCCAGCCAGGTCCATTATGGGATCACTGCTAGGGCAGCAGACCACAGTGGTCAGACCACTGCATGGGAACTCCTGCTACATTTATACAGCCGGGTTGGAGACCGTTCAGTCTCATGAACGTAAATGATTCATTAATCATTTGCCCGTTGTTTAATATGAGGAATTGTTTTGATTCATGAATTGACTGAATTGGACCCCTGGTCCACAGGACTGGGTCATTTCAATCACACATTTACTGTGTATTTATATTACATATAATAGTTGCTTTGCCTTTTGGGCATACCCGGTGATTTCAGTGACATATTGTAAAACAAATAGAGGTTATTCACCATTCCCTATTTCCCTACTAACCTGAATAGCCTGTTTTATCTTGTGGTTGCATCCAGTCATTCCAAGGCAGCAGCTACTCTTCCAGGGGTCCAGCAAAATTAAGGCAGTTATGCATTTTAATAGCATTACAATACATTCATAAGAGATTTCACAACGTATTGTGTGTGCCCTCAGGCCCGACTCTACTACCACATATCTATAACACGTGTGTGTATAGTGCGTATGTTATCGTGAGTTTGTATACATGTTTGTTTGTGTTTCATTCCCCGCTGTTCCATAAGGTGTATTTTTATCTGTTTTTTAAATCTAATTTTACATCAGTTACCTGACGTGGAATAGAGTTCCATGTAACCATGGCTCTATGTAGTACTGTGCACCTCCATAGTCTGTTCTGGACTTGGGGCCTGTGAAGAAACCTCTGGTGGCATGTCTTGTGGGGTATGCATGGGTGTCCGAGCTGTATGCCAGTGGTTCAAACAGACAGCATGGTGCATTCAACATGTCAATACCGCTCACAAATACAAGCAGTGATGAAGTAAATTTCTCCTCCACTTTGAACCAGGAGAGATTGACATGCATATTATTATTGTTAGCTCTCCATGTACATCCACAGGCTAGCTGTGCTGCGCTGTTCTGAGCCAGTTGAAAACTGACAACACAACTGAACAGTAGTCCAGGTGTAACAAAACTAGGATCTGTAGGACCTGCCTTGTTGATAGTGCTGTTAAGAATGCAGAGCAGCGCTTTATTATAGACAGACTTCTCCCCATACTGTTCTATCAATATGTTTTGACCATGATAGTTTACAATCCATGGTTACTCCAAGCAGTTTAGTCTCCTCAACTTGGTCAATTTTGACATTATTCATTACAAGATTTAGTTGAGGTATAGTGAATGATTTGTCCCAAATACAATGCTTTTAGTTTTGGAAATATTTAGGACTAACTTATTCCTTGCCACCCAACTAACTACAGCTCTTTGATGCTGTCATTTCAGTCGATGTAGTAGCTGACGTGTATAGTGTTAAGTCATCTGCATACATAGACACACACGCATTACTCAAAGCCATGTCGTTAGTAAAGATTGTAAAAAGTAAGGGACCTAGACAGCTGCCCTGGGGAATTCCTGAATCTACTTGGATTTTGTTGGAGAGGCTTCCATTAAATAACACCCTCTGTGTTTTGGTAACTCTTTATCCACAATATAGCAGGGGGTGTAAAGCCATAACACATACGTGTTTCCAGCAACAGACTATGATTGATAGTGTCAAAAGCCACACTGAAGTTTAACAAAACTGCCCCCACAATATTTTTATCATCAATTTCTCTCAGCCAATTATCAATCATTTGTGTAAGTGCTGTGCTTGTTGAATGTCCTTCCCTATAAGTGTGCTGAAAGTGTTGTAAATTTGTTTACTCTAAAATTGCATTGTATCTGGTCCAACACAATTTTTTTCCAGAAGTATAGCAAGGGTTGGTAACAGGCTCATTGGTCGGGTATTTGAGCCAGTTAAGGGGGCTTTACTATTCTTAGGTAGAGGAATAACTTTTGATTCCCTCCAGGCCCGAGGGTACACACTTTCTAGTAGGCTTAAATTGAAGATATGGCAAATAGAAGTGCCATTATCGTCCGCTATTATCCTCAGTCATTTTCCATCCAAGCTGTCAGACCCCGGTGGCTTGTCATTGTTGATAGACAACAATCATTTTTTCACCTCTTCCACACTTAATTTACAGAATTCAAAATTTACAATGCTTGTCTTTCATAATTTGGTCAGATATACTTGAATGTGTAGTGTCAGCTTTTGTTGCTGGCATGTCATGCGTAAGTTTAATGATTTTTTCATTGGCAAGATTGGTAAAGTAATTGGCAATATCAATGTTTTTTGTGATGAATGAGCCATCTGATTCAATGAATGGTGGAGCGGAGTTTGCCTTTTTGCACAAAATTTCATTTAAGCGGCTCCAAAGCTTTTTTACTATCATTCTTTGTCATATATTTTTGTTTCATAGTGTAGTTTATTCTTTTTAATCAGTTTAGTCGCATGATTTCTCAATTTGCAGTACGTTTGCCAATCGGTTGTACAGCCAGAACTATTTCTCATTTATTTTCTCTCATCCCTCTCAACCATACAATATGGCTCTGGTTGCATCCATCTGACTGCTGTAATTCTTTAGTTGTGAAATTTCCTTTCTGTTTCCTTAAAACCAGAGGACGAAAGTGACTGGGAAGATTATCTTTGTAACACCTCTGCCTGCACTGCATCACTGTGTATTTTCACTCCCTGTGTGAGTGGATTTCATGGATGAGGATGCAATCTGAAACAGGATTAGCGCTAGGTGTCGGATAGTGTTAGCTAAATCTCTCTTAGGCAGGTGTGGCAGAGGGAAGACTGTCTGTCTGCCACACACACACAGGGCACACTGAACACGGAACACTGTGTGCTGAAGAGGAATTTTTAAAGCGGGAATCAGCAGTTGAAACAACAACAAAGCGTACTCCCACCCCTGTTTTGGTAAAAAGCTGAGGGCTGGGCCTGGAGAAATGTAACCCCTCTCAAATTCATAGACACAACTATGGCTGCAAGGACTGACCATCCTTGATATCAAAATTGTTTAACCATGTTTGAGGCTATATAGAGTTTGTCTACATTTACTTTGTTTACAAACATTGGAGTAAAACAACCTTATACAGTTTAAGTCGGAAGTTTACATTCACCTTAGCCAAATACATTTAAACTCAGATTTTTACAATTCCTGCCATTTAATCCTAGTAAAAATGTCCTGTCTTAGGTCAGTTAGGATCACCACTTTATTTTAACAATGTGAAATATCAGAATAATAGTAGAGAGAATTATTTATTTCAGCTTGTATTTCTTTCATCACATTCCCAGTGGGTCAGAAGTTTGCATACACTCAATTAGTATTTGGTAGCATTGCCTTTAAATTGTTTAACTTGGGTCAAATGTTTTGAGTAGCCCTCCACAAGCTTCCCACAATAAGTTTGGTGAATTTTGGCCCATTCCTCCTGACAGAGCTGGTGTAACTGAGGCAGGTTTGTAGGTCTCCTTGCTCGCACACGCTTTTTCAGTTCTGGCCACAAATTTTCTATGGGATTGAGGTCAGGGCATTGTGATGGCCACTCCAATACCTTGACTTTGTTGTCCTTAAGCCATTTTGCCACAACTGTGGAAGTATGCTTGGGTCCATTTGGAAGACCCATTTGCGACCAACATTTAACTGATGTCTTGAGATGTTGCATCAATATATCCACAGAATTTTCCTACATTATGATGCCATCTATTTTGTGAAGTGCACCACAACGTGCAGCAAAGCACCCCCACAACATGATGCTGCCACCCCTGTGCTTCATGGTTGGGATGGTGTTCTTTGGCTGGCAAGCCTCCCCCTTTTTCCTCCAAACATAATGATGGTCATTATGGCCAAACAGTTCTATTTTTGTTTCATCAGACCAGAGGACATTTCTCCAAAAAGTAAAATTTTGTCCCCATGTGCAGTTGCAAACCGTAGTCTGGCTTTTTTTTATGGAGGTTTTGGAGCAGTGGCTTCTTCCTTGCTGAGCGGCCTTTCAGGTTATGTCGATATAGGACTCATTTTACTGTGGATATAAATACTTTTGTACCGGTTTCCTCCAGCATCTTCACTAGGTCCTTTGCTGTTGTTCTGGGATTGATTTGCACTTTTTGCACCAAAGTACGTTCATCTCTATGAGACAGAGCGCGTCTACTTACTGAGCGGTATGACGGCTGAGTGGTCCCATGGTATTTATAGTTGCGTACTATTGTTTGTACAGATGAACGTGGTACCTTCAGGCATTTGGAAATTGCTCCCAAGGATGAACCAGACTTGTGGAGGCCTACAATTAGTTTTCTGAGGTCTTGGCTGATTTCTTTTGATTTTCCCATGATGTCAAGCAAAGAGGCACTGAGTTTGAAGGTAGGCCTTGAAATACATCCACAGGTACACCTCCAATTGACTCAAATAATGTCAATTAGCCTATCAGAAGCTTCTAAAGCCATGACATCATTTTCCAAGCTGTTTAAAGGCACAGTCAACTTAGTGTATGTAAGCTTCTGACCCACTGGAATTGTGATACGTTGAATTATAAGTGAAATAATCTGTCTGTAAACAATTCTTGTGAAAATGACTTGTAAGTCAAAAAATGTCGATGCCCTAACCGACATGCCAAAACTATAGTTTGTTAACAAGAAATGTGTGGAGTGGTTGAAAAACGAGTTTTAATGGCTCCAACCTAAGTGTATGTAAACTCACAACTTCAACTGTATTTTGGGTTCTGATGTGGTACGCCAGTTGAACTAAGCTCATGAGGCATTTTTAAGTTGGATTCTTCAAGAATCAATCTCCTTTAAAATATTACTAATACCACATTGGTATTCATCAAAGGGCCAATTTTGCATTGTGGTTTGCTTTCCACCTAATAAAAGGCAGGAAGTGCTAGTCAAACCAACACACTACCGCCAGTGGCAATACTTGGGAGTAAAATAAAACACTGCCTTTTTGTCTTTGGGAAAGTACTAAAAAGTGAGAGAAGTAAGAGTTGAGTAGCCTGGTCCCAGATCTATTCATGCTAACCAACTGCTATGGTCATTGTCACATCAAATGACACAAACAGACGTGGGACCAGGCTAGGAGCTGAGGAGAGTGGAGTGTTTCTCCATGGTTCTGTCACATTGAGAAGTCACATGGTTGGCTGCAGCCCAAGCCTCCAGGCAGCCCAGGCCCAAGGAGGAGACATATTCCTGGGATGACCATGGGCTGTGTACTGGCTGCAGACAACCAGACTTCCTTTCCCGCTGTTTCCACACACTCACACCTGCGCACACCGCACACACACACACAACCCCCAAGTCGCACCACAAAACAACACCCACAGCTCTCCTTATGTAACAGCAGTGGGTTGTAGAGGAAGAAGCACGAGAGGGAGGGAACATCATTGATGAACAGAAAGAGAGAAAGATTGAGAGGAAGAGAGGGAGGGAGATGAAGGGATGTTAAAGGTTCTTAGAGCTAAGATTGGGCTCACAGTTGAGTACCTGAACAGTACAGCGCAAGAATGGAGTCTGGCTCTCAAAGTCAAATTCAGAAGTGTTTTTAAAAGGGTACATTTTGTTCAGTGGACATGTCTCACGTGTTGTACATGTGAGAGTCTACTCTTCTGACATGCCTAATTGGAGCTATAGTCAGTCAGACCGTCGTTGTTTCTCAACACAAGGGTGGGAGTGACATCATCATCCCATCCCAGTAAACACATCAGTAGTAATCCTGGTAAGGTACACTGTAAAAAAAATGTTTTTATGGTAACTTACTGGCAGGCCAGTTACCTGTACGTTACTGTATAAAAGATATAGTATGTTACCTTAAATTATATGTACATTTTTTACAGTAATGTATAGGTAACTGTCAGTAAGTTACCATTAAAACAAAAGTATTTTTTTTTACAGTGTAGTTAGCTAGAGGTTCATTGGTTCACTGATTTTTCTCCTGTTGTTGTTGCTGTTGTTTGATTTTGCAGCTTCCATGGTTGTTTGTCAGTGCCAATGCCCAAAAGCTTAGCTTGCTACGGGCTATAATAGATCACTACACACATCCGCTCAGCTCCACTCAACTCAGCTGGCAGTGTTTCAGTGTTTGCATTCCATAGAATAGGAGTCACACCGCATTCCAGTTACAACTTCACTGTGGTGCATAAAAATCTCCTCTCCAGACCGCAGGGCAGGGGCCATGTGTTTTGAATTACCCCTCGGTTTCTCATTTATGGCATCTCTCCCTCATTTTCCCTCTCTCTCACCCTCTACTCCTCCCCTCCTGTTTTTGTTCCCCCCTCTCCTTCACTCTTTCACACTCTACTCTTCCTTCTCTTCTCACCCTCCCCTTCTCTCACACACATCATCTCCCAACCCTCCCCCTCCCCCTCCATGTATTGCCCCACCCCACTCTCTCTTTCCCTCTTTCCCTCTGTCACTCTCACCCACTCCTTCCCTCCTCTTGTCCCCCACTCTTTCTCTTTCACATCTCGTGTTGTGATAGACTAGTTTAGCCACCATGAAAGCATTCCACTATACCAGCATTTGAGGATATGGTTGCCCGTGACAACCAAGCTGTCAATAGTGCAGGGATTTTCCATTGAAAACAGGATAATGGGGTTATAGAATAGAATATATTATAGAATATACACTGTTTACAAAACATTAAGAACACCTGCTCTTTCCATGACATAGACTGACCAGGTGAATTACAGGTGAAGCTAGGATCCCTTATTGATGTCACCTGTTATATCTACTTCAATCACTGTAGATGAAGGGGAGGAGATGGGTTAAAGAATGATTTTTAATCCTCGAGACAATTGAGACATGAATATGTGTGCCATTCAGAGGGTGAATGGGAAAGACAAAAGATTGAAGTGCCTTTGAACGGGGTATGGTAGTATGGGCTAGGCGCACTGATTTGTGTTTTGTACACTTAGTGTATTATATAATATAGTAGAATATAATTAAATGAAGTAGAATAGAATATAGTCGAATATAATAAATGTATATCAAACTACATGTGCATAACAGACAAAGCCCCCTTAATTTTATAGAATAACAGCCAATGCATAAAGTGATAAGTAGAGAGACACTTGAGTTGGAATGAGTTCAGTATGGATACCCCACAACTTGAACCCAATGAGGGGTCACACAAGGCAGTGCTACTGGATCGCTGCGCCGGCAGAATCCCCCCTATAGACGTGGGCATGGTTGCAGTCCGCGGGCGCCAATTGAGTGTGACATTCACAACTGTTGCTCCCGCCCCCCTCTCTATCTGCTGGAGAAATCACCCGTGCAGAGAAAGCATGGTATGAAATGAAACCGCGAGCCAATTATTATTTCAAAGGATATTTCATTTCGGCTTTACTGATTTTCTTGTCTCAGACATAGGGAATATGTATAGGGAATCTGGCAGACGCTCATGCTTAAATTAAGAAATATTTATTTGCTAGCATTAATTAACCCGGTCATAATTTTGATATTAAATATTTATTCAATAATAAATACATATTAAAATGATTCAATACAGTGTTGGCAGTTGATGTAACTGAACTGGCGCGTGCACAATAAGACATTGTAGGTTTATAGATGGCGCACTCTTGAGGTGAACATGTCATGCTCATCCCAGTCTCTCTCAGCAACGTGTGATTGACGATCATATGCAGGACATGGAACATCATCGCAATTTCAAAAGCTAAAGTACAATATTTCGTTCCCCATCAATTGGTATTTATTTAGGCCTTACTATTTATTCCCAAATCAATAAACATTAAACAATCAAATCGAATTTCCCAAGGGATTTTAAGAATTGTGAATAAAAACGTGGAATAACAATGTGAAACGATGCTGTATACAGAATAGTCTAGATATTCCCTTCCACTTTCCTTGTCTAAGTGTGTGTAAGAGGCACTTCTTCAACGCTACAATTTAGTCGCTTGATGCTCAAACCTCACTGACTGATACACACCGGTGTACCAATGTGGAAAGGAATAGGATATGGTAATAATCAAAAAATCTTACGAAATAAGGGAGGTTATTAAAGACATGTAATGCATTTATGACAGGGCGTCTTCGTGGCGTGAGAGAAGGAAGACACAAACAGAGCATGCTCCACGAGCCGCCTGCGAGGCTTTTTTCGTCTGGAATTCTGCGGGTTTATAAATGATTCATAGAGTGAGCCTATTTTTAAGAGGAGTAATTGCGCGCAGTTCGCACAGTCAGACAGTGTGTTACTATCAGCTATGAGTGCGTGTTCTGTTTTCGCGTGAGCGCTTGCGTGTGAGTGAAAGCCGGTCACCAATCTGCAGAGGAGACGGAGCGGAGATTCCAGACGACAGAAACAGTAAGCGTGTGGAAACTTCGTGAGAGACAGTCACATTTTGTTGGCTTTAATCCTAGGGTTTGATCGAATATATCGTCAAAGCCTGCCAGCCAGTATAGCCGTTGGACAAGGGAATCAACTGTTGCTGCAGTAGACCGTTTTCAAAGGGACATTAGGCTAGTCACAATTCATCAAGTCTGTGTTGATGAATCTATACATGAGTTTGAGAATGGATTTTTAACCATCACCCGGACCTAGTTTATTTATTGTGCTGCGAGCTGGATACATGTTGTTTATGGTCTGTTCTGATACTGCATAGAGAATACATGCTCTTCCAGAATGATCCCACTCCACGCCTCTCCTGGCTTTTTGATATGGTTTTATCAGATTCTTGTATCAGACAGTAGCAGTTGCTTGTAGGCAAGAGCGCACGTTTGGGCTATTTGAACCATTCCAAAGGCATTTGGAGGATTATAGTGGGTTGTTTCTTTCTCTGTGACCTTGCCTCTCCGGCATTAATCCAGACGGATAGATGCTGATGATGGAGAAGAACGGCATGGACGCGCATCAGGTTGGAATCAATCATGAATACGAGCTGGAGGGCCGGCCTCGGTCATGCTGGCCGCTGCCGCCGTGTCCTGAGGATTTCCCACGGGGAGTGGATGAAGCAAATCGAGGTCTGCCCCTGGCATCTATCAAACTGGAGCAGCTTCAGTACAACGTGCCGACATGCCGCGGCCGAGCAGTGGAGGGAAGAGGTGGCGCACCCGTAGAGCTCAAACATCCATCCGGTGCCCCGGTCCCTATAGCACCCGGCGCACCTACATGCATGTCGGGGGCTTCCCTCGACGTGGCTGGCCAGCTGCGCAAAGCCAAGTCGTCCCGGAGGAACGCGTGGGGAAACCAGTCGTACGCGGACCTCATCACGCGTGCCATTGAGAGTGTCCCGGAGAAGAGACTCACTCTGTCGCAGGTTTACGATTGGATGGTGCGCTTTGTCCCTTATTTCAAGGATAAAGGCGACAGCAATAGTTCAGCTGGATGGAAGGTACAGTAACAGCCTATTGACATTCATAATAATTAGCCTCTATATGTTGATGGTGTGTGTGTTGATAGGGGGTAGCCTACAGGCCTATACCACTGTCTTTCCATAAAATACATTTTAGCCATTGATCATTTCGTTTGGGTTTTGTATCTTAACTACAGGCGGCTGTTCAGACTCCAGCCATAATAATTGATGTCTCTCAACTGATGGTTAAAGTAAAGTATTGTTTCTAACGAGTTCAGGCTTTCGCATTTCCACACATTTCCCACTGTAATCTCCACGGTGCAGTCAGTCATGACCACGTTTACATGCACACAGAATTCCGGATAGTTGCTCATATCCCGCTTAAGGTCTTATTCGGGATAAACTGGTTACCTTTGAAATCCCGCTCACAAGGTTCAATTTATCCAGTGCATGTGGGTTAAATGGAATAGTAACTGAAATATAGACACTAACTGTAGGCCAACTCCTGCAGAATTATGCATTTTTTGCTGTAAAATTATACAACACATTTACAGAGTATCAGCAAAATACATTATTGTGGAATTTTGGTGAATCGAACTGTGCAAGTAGCCTACTTCTTGAAGTGATTTGTTTGACAATCAGATGACAACATCACATAACACCCAAGGTAAAAATCTGTCATTCTGCCCCTGAGCAAGGCAGTTAACCCACAGTTCCCCGGGCGCCGAAGACGTGGATGTGGATTAAGGCAGCCCCCCGCACATCTCTGATTCAGAGGGGTTGGGTTGAATGTGGAAGACACATTTCAGTTGAACAACTGACTAGGTATCCCCCTTTCCCATTTCGATGGTATGCGAAACTGCGCAGACCACGAAAAACAACAGTAAACAGGATCAGATGTTTACATGCCACATAATCCCATCTAACATCCGCATATCCCAGGCATTTTATCCGGGTTTCTCGTAACCGGGATTCAAGCTTTTTAAGGTTATTGTAAACGGGATATGATGTTTATATGCGTCAATTCAAAACAGAATACTTGAGTATCCCGAACAATAACGGGATATTGGTGTGCATGTAAACGTGGTGTGTAGAAAGGGGCGGTGAGTTGAGTCTGAAAGGGAGGCGGAGAGGGTTACTGGGTTCATCCTGTTTGGGTTTACAGCCTATAGGCTATATAGAGCAGAGATAATCAGTACCAATATAAACGTCTTGTTGTGCTATGGAGGAAAATATTGTCTGCGAGCTGTGCTGTGATGCATCCGTGTCATGATTTTATTACAAGGAGAATATCTGATTGTAGAAGTGACTGAGTGACAACATGTTCAGTTCGAACTCAACCTTGTTTCATTACGCGAGTTGTAAGATTACGCACGGGCTACGCAATTTGATGCTTTTTTAACTGTTATAAAAAAAAGGCACAATAACGGGAGATGATGACATGAAGTCACTCCACGAAAATAGAGATGATCCTTTAAATTCTAATTCATATGGGTTTAATCTAATAGAGGAGTGTTGGTGTAATCTACTTTAGTTTACCGCACATTTTGTCTGAGGATTATATTGACAGTTGTGGCGAGAGGATTCTTTGTTCTATAGGACCTATTTGTTCAAATCATATAGGCCTAGCCTTACCTCTCCAAGCCCTACTACCATCTAATGGTTGAAAGACAGATTTGAATATTTGATCATTTTTTTCCAAAGGTTTAATTAACAAGAGGATCAATTCTACACAGATTGCACTCACCCATTTGATCAGGGCCTTAGACCTTAGGTCGTATAGTTTAGCTCTGGTTTTCTTTAGGGCTTGTTTTGAGTCATACACAGAGGATGCATTGTTTAATACACCCTTCATCTTCCTGTCACTTTGTTACAGTTTTGTGGTAAACACACACACACACACACACATTCTCTTAAATATCCCTTACCTGGAATCCCAACTCTCTCAAACAATATACAACACTCATAACATTCTGAGAAAGAAAGCAGTGTTAAGAGAAATAATTAATCTCAATGAAATCCACATTTCATTTAGGTCTAAGTAAGTGCAGGGGACAGGAGTACTCCAATCTTTATGGTTAGGTTTTAAATTGGATTTAAGGTGCTTAGTTCTCCAGTCTCTGTGTGCGTGTGTGTGTGTGCTTGCTTCCCAGGGATGACTAACTGTATGCCAGCTCAGATTCTGCCACAGGGATTTGTGTGTAACGGGGGCTTTGATTGGCTGGTTTGGCAGCGATCTGATAGGCTGAGAGGGTGAAAACAACTCGATTCAATCATAATAACAGTGTTAAAAACAGGCACACACATATTGTGCTGTAACAGTGGGCAAAGGGTTTAATAACATTTTAACCACCGAACAACACACACATGTACATCCCCTTTCCCCTTACATGTGAATACACACACACACACACACACACACACACACACACACACACACACACACAATCATCCACATCAGTAAGTTGTGGGGGGATGATCAAATCAAATACAGTGTCAGCTGACGGTTATTAAAAGCAGTCTTTAATAGCTGTTGTGAACTGGGTCGTTCCACCACTTCAGTGCCTTTTGAGAAGTGTAGTTTGGTCCAAAAAATGTTTGATTTCACCTAATTTTAACATTCTGTCATGAAGAGGACATGTTCATGTTTTCCCATCTCAAGAGGTTAAATAAAATAATTACTATAGTAAGTGCCTACTAAGTGCCAAATAAAGTAACAGGGTTGACGATTCCATCTTAAATCAGCCATGAAGACTGACAGGGGGAATGGAATCTTGTTGTGTGCAACAGGGAGGGGCAATTGAATGCCAGCTTGTCAAATAAAAAAGAAAAGCTTTTTCTAGCCTGTCAAGACATGTTATACTCTACCCTTGTAGTTTTCCACCACAAAACACTAGACAATGGCCAAAAGAGTATAACTAGCTCACCTGATTTTACACTAGCATTTTGTCTTGGAGATGTTCAATGTTTCTATTGAAAAAATATTTGAAATGGAGTAGTTTCAGATGAGGTGTTATATACATGTACCTTATACCCATACTGGCCTATGAGTGTGTTCCAAAAGGATTCTTTGGCTGTTCCCATAGAATAACCCTTTTTGGTTCAAGACAGAACCTTCTGTGGAAAGGGTTGTACATGGAACCCAAAGCAGTTCTATCTGGAAACAAAAAAGGTTCTTCAAAGGCTTCTCATATTGGGACAGCCGAAGAACCCTTTTAGGTTCTAGAGAGCACTGTTTTTTTCTAGGAGTGTAGGAGGTTGAACCTTCTGGGTGGCTGTGTGTGGCGGTTTATCAGTTACATTCCTGTGAGGGGGACCTGCTGGTGTACTGTATACTATATTGTTATGTACTTGACACTGGTTTCATACAGAAAGTGGGCCTGTGTGCATGTGTGTGTGTGCGTTCGTTGTGTGTGTGTGCGTGTGGTGTGTGTGTGTGTGTGTGTGTGTGTGTGTGTGTGTGTGTGTGTGCAAGCCGACAATTGTCTGATGAGGCAGGCAACACAGACACTGCCAGCCAGGCAGAAATCTAATGTTCTCTTCTGAAGTGATGACTTAGTTACTTTTGACATGTTGAAAGGTACACAGAGCAAACACAGGGGCAAATGGCTCAGCTCTGCTGCCATTCTAAGCAGGAAACAGAGAGGGAGAGAGAGACACACACGGAGATGGAGAGATGGAGAGAGAGATACAGAGAGAGGAATCTTCAGAGTGGAAGAGAAAGTGGTGGTGGCCCCAGTCCCAGTCCCAGCTGCTGAACACATTGATCGTTAGAAGACTTAACACATGACTATGATGCTCTAGCCCCTAGCAGAACAGTGTCGAGGAGAGGCAGAGTATTTGTGGTTAGCTAGCTAGAGAGATGGTGAAATCTACGGTACAGGCTTAAGGCTGATTCACACTATAGGGGCTAACCGAGCCAAGTCAAACCAAGCTGTACTGGCCTGGTTACACATCCACCATAGTGGCTGGAACCATGTTGTAAAAATGACAATGTGAAAAAGAAAATATCACAGCCAGCACATTACAGTGTTGATCTTATGGGTTAGGCAGTGTGAATGAGGCATTCAAGAGGTTCCCTGTGCTGTGCCAGCCAGGCTGGTTGGCGTGGGCTCAACAGAAAGCCCTCTGCATGGCTACTCTGTTATTGTGATTATCACAAAGGCACAGCAAAGGGAGAGAGTGCTCTCGAGTTGGCGGGCTTGGCACAGAGTCCACGGCGGGGGATGGAGGGATGAATGGAGAGATAGATGGAGAGGTGGGGGGTTGTTGTCTAAGAGCGGGACTCTAGAGGTCTATCCTACAGTAAAGCACCATTTCATCAGTCTTTTGAATGGAGGGAAATGGATGGAGGGAAAAAAGAGGAGGGAAGAGAAGTGTTGGAAAGGATGATGGTGTGTGTATGTGTGTGTTTGTATGTGCTTGCATATGTGTGTGTGGGCGTGTGTTTGTGTGTGTCCCTGTGCGTGCGTGTGTGTGTGTCCCTGTGCGTGCGTGTGTGTGCATGTTTGTGTGTGGATTGCCACTAGTCGTAGACAGTATAGGATTTGATCCCTTTGTCCCCTCAGTTGATTAAGAGTTGAACTAAAAGTTTCAGGACAGTTGGAGTTGGATAGAGGAAGAAGAACAGTCGGAGTTGGATAGAGGAAGAAGAACAGTCGGAGTTGGATAGAGGAAGAAGAACAGTCGGAGTTGGATAGAGGAAGAAGAACAGTCGGAGTTGGATAGAGGAAGAAGAACAGTCGGAGTTGGATAGAGGAAGAAGAACAGTCGGAGTTGGATAGAGGAAGAAGAACAGTCGGAGTTGGATAGAGGAAGAAGAACAGTCGGAGTTGGATAGAGGAAGAAGAACAGTCAGAGTTGGATAGAGGAAGAAGAACAGTCGGAGTTGGATAGAGGAAGAAGAACAGTCGGAGTTGGATAGAGGAAGAAGAACAGTCGGAGTTGGATAGAGGAAGAAGAACAGTCGGAGTTGGATAGAGGAAGAAGAACAGTCGGAGTTGGATAGAGGAAGAAGAACAGTCGGAGTTGGATAGAGGAAGAAGAACAGTCGGAGTTGGATAGAGGAAGAAGAACAGTCGGAGTTGGATAGAGGAAGAAGAACAGTCGGAGTTGGATAGAGGAAGAAGAACAGTCGGAGTTGGATAGAGGAAGAAGAACAGTCGGAGTTGGATAGAGGAAGAAGAACAGTTGGGAGTTTATTTCTGAACTCTTTGAGCCTTTAGAGATGGAATGATTGATTTCCAGAGACTATTGATTGATTGAGAACTCAATATTTGGCAAATAAACCTGAAACCTGAAATTTGAACATGGCTGTATATAAATTTGAACTTGGCTGTGATCCCTGCTGGAATTGAACCCACAACCTTGACATTGTTAGCAACACGCCCTTACCAACTGAGCCAGAAGGTATCAGTCTGGGGGTTAGTTCAGGTCAACAGTTCTCTACAACATTGGTTCTCAACTGGTTTTGCCTCGGGACCCAAATGTAACCAGATTGTCTCAGCCACAACCCAATATTTGCATCAAACATTTTTTTTTGCCAAAATGCAATCTGTAAAACTATTTTTAATGCTATATTGATAGTAAATATGACAAGTTATATGACAAGGGAACAACATTCCCACATTTTTCATTGTAAATAATTACATTTTGCCCATATTCGTGATGAAGAATGATGATAAGCTTACTGGTTTGAGACCACAAAACCAACCAATATTTTGATACCCACATTGAAGAAAAATAGTTCAGAGATACAATTTATTTAATCACTTTCTAACTGGTTTTAGTAGTTTAACTTCAGACTAAATATCACTGCTCAACAATGAGTCTTCTGTATAGAACTTGTTTGTGCTCTTGGTTATCTCAGCGATCTCACTCAACTCAGATTGAATAAGATGCTGGGTGCCACGAAGAGGATGTTCAGCAAGCCATGGAACCATGGAACGGAAACTCCATGCATGCACGCACGCACGCACACACACATGCACACACGCACGCACACACGCACGCACACACGCACACACGCACACACACGCACGCACACACGCACGCATGCACGCACACACACACACACACGCACACACGCACGCACGCACGCACACACACACACAAACATGCAGGGTGTCTGTGTGTCGTAAAATGTGCTGGGTCCATGCAGCACACACACACAGTCTGCCTCTACGTGATGTTCTCTCAGGGTACAGTTGTTTTTTCCTCAGAAATGATTGCTTATGGGTACCTTCATGTGTGTGTAAAATATTAATGTTGTACATTTTTTCATTCATTGATTTTTTTTGCAAAACACCATACACTAAGTGTACAAAACATTACGAACACCTACCTAATATTGAGTTACACCCCTTTTGCCCTCAGAATAGCCTCAATTTGTGGGGGCATGGATTCTATAAGGTGTCGAAAGCGTTCCACAGGGATGCTGGCCCATGTTGACTCTTGCTTCCCACAGTTGTGTCAAGTTGGCTGGATGTCCTTTGGGTGGTGGACCATTCTTGATACACACCGGAAACTGTTGAGCGTGAAAAACCCAGCAGCGTTGCAGTTCTTGACACACTCAAACCGGTGTGCCTGACACCTACTACTATACCCCACTCAAAGGCACTTCAATCTTTTCTCTAGCCCATTCACCTGTTGAATGGCACATATACACAATCCATGTCTCAATTGTCTCAAGGCTTAAAAATCATTCATTAACCCATCTCCTCCCCTTCGTCTACACTGATTGAAGTAGATTTAACAGGTGACATCAATAAGGGATCATAGCGTTCACCCGGATTCACCTGGTCAGTCTGTCATGGAAAGAGCAGGTGTTTTTAATGTTTTGGTTTTGGTTAGCTGGAATGGAATGGAATGGAATTTCGTATCCTGTATATTGGACTGTGATATGTGTTTGTCTCACCTAGCTATCTGAAAATGAAGGAACTAATTGTATGTGGCCCTGGATAAGAACATCGGTTAAATGTTGATGGTTTACAAACAGATCTCATATTACTCTATTTTTTACATTCATTTATACAAATGTATAATTTGTACGGTTCTTCAGTAGAAATGTAGTAATTTGTGACATTTGAGTGTGTTAAACCTTGCGGTCCTACTTATTTATCTGAGTGAGGTGGATATGTAGCATTTTTGCAAAACAAACTGGATTATTTGTCTCTCTGAAATGAAACCATCAAGTAATAGATTTGAAACACAATACATGTTTGTCATTGAACAACCCCATTCCATGATTCAATTAGGAAAAAACACACATTTCTTTGACAATTTCTTTAAACAATAAAAGCTAGTTTACCAACATTTCGTTGTTCCAGTGTATTGTATGGCTGATCTGGGTTGGTGAGAATGGTAGGCCAGTCAAACCTGCATCACGGACAATTGGAGAACTCCTTCATTCTGTTACTGTTTCGAAAAGAGTCTGTGTTTCGCTAATTGTTTTGCACTGTGGTGTGTTTCAAGGGTGTTTCAGGACTTGCTTATGTGTTTCTGTGAATGCATGTAAGTGTAAATCAACAACTTCCTCCATACATCTCAATCTATCTCTCTAAACCCTCCCCTCATCACAGCAGAGCAGATTCGGGTATTTGAGAGGAGACTAATCTTAGTGTTAGCAGGTGAACAACCTATTCCCGATGTGGTAGATGAAGTCCCACTAGAAAGCCTATGGGTATTAGAGCATATCGACTGCAAGGCTGAGGCATGTGCTTATAGGTACTTACATTGTTAATCAGATCTTCATGAGGGCTTTCTCCCTTCGGAGTGCCTGGCTAACTAAGACTGATGGGAGGGAAGCAGTAGAGGACAGCAACACTGTGTGTGTCTGTGTGTGTGTGCACTTGTATTTGTGTGATTAATGCTGTTAGCTAGAGGGAGGTTGTAGGGCTTAGCGCTCCTGGATGTTGCAGCTGGACTGCACAGAGGCATTCTCTCTAGCTACTACAGTACCTTCTGGGTATTAAACCTCTGTCCTGGGGCCACCGTACCGTACGAACCATTTAACTGACCAAGGAGCGGTTTGACCTCTCTGACCCTGTTCACGTTTTAGGAGCCATTTCTTCCTCCTCTCTAACGGCTCTTTACCTGCTCCCTACCCAGTCACATGATTTAGAACTTCTGATGGGTTGTGCATCTGGTTTGGCCCTAGTGTGAACAGGGTCTCTGGAAGCAGATACTGTGGTCAGAATAGAGGAATCACAACGCATTTTATTCAACGCTCTGTTGACTGGATGACAAATACAATGTTGTGAGAGCAAAATAATGGTGGGATTGTCGAGAAGAAAAACGGACCTCATTACCAGAACACTCAACTCTTTTATGCCATTATCAGTCACTCATCATGCTAATTATTCTCAATGAAGTATCCTCGTGTTCAAGTGATGTTCTGCATCAGTCAGGATACTCGCTGTTGTTGTCAGAGTCTACTGTTCATCCTCTCATTGACTCATTCCAGGGTTTTAATTCCACTTTGATTAGCAGTGACGGGATTTTAAAAAACTCAATGATTTGAATTGTTTAAATAAATGATGTGCTTGTGTTAAATAGAGAGAAATGAGTTTGAACCCAGCCGATGTCACCATGATTACATTTGTTGAATGTATTTGACAAAATTAAAATATATACATGTATAGCCAAATACATGCGGTACACACTTTAAAATGTAGTATCATGCTAACATGATGACAGGTGAGGACAGGGCATATCTCTCCACCTAGCTTAGCCTGAGCTACTGTATGCAGTTGGTACATCAGACTCACCTTGCTGATCACTGCAGATCGGAATGAAAGACCCATGTTAGCATGTTAGCATGTTGGCATACTTGTTGTGATGAAGACAAATATCTAATAATACCTAGTCACGACTTACCAACCCTATTAAAACAAACCAACATACCCATCTTACACAATTGTTACACAATTAAATAGACTATGTATAATATTATGTACAGTATTTAACATATGAATATTCATAATTTACATTTTGGATGATTGTTGAATCCACCACAAATGAATGCAAATGAAGTAATTCAAGGCGCTATCTCTCATTTATCATTTAATAGTTTTCGGTTTGGCTGAACAGATTAACATGAATAACAATTCATGAATTAATATCAAAATGAATATATTAAGACACTGCATGTAGAGTTTTGAATGAGTGTGTTCTTTGTGAGGCTGAAAAGTCATGGGGCACAATGCAGACAGAGGTTATGAGCGCAAGACAGCCGCTCAAAGTGGATTTTTGTGGCAGCTTGAGTAAAATAGGTCAGGATTCATAGCTCTCAGAGTGTTTATCATTCTGCACGTGGCGGCTGACGGCCGGGGAAACATGACTGATAGCCTTGAATGAACCCAGACTCTCTTGGTCTTTCTCCCTCTGTCTCTCTCGCCCCCCCCTCTCTTTTTTGCTCCCACTCTCTCTCACTCAATCCTCCCCCCCTCTCTCTCCTCTATCTGTCTTCCTTTGTCTCTCTCACTCTCTCTTTCCCTCTCTCTTTCTCTCTCTCTCTTTCTGGACTGCCCCTTCTCACCCTACTTCTGTAGCCGGAAGGCTCCGCAAATAAGTTAGAATGTCAGTTTCCCAGTTCCCTCACTAAATTGCTCATTAATACAAAGTAGAAATATGGTTATATAAACCTGTATGTCTGTGAAACAAGCCCATAAAGATGCATTCTAATCTACATATCTCCTCTATCTCCCTCCACTCATCTCTCTTCTCTGTTTCTCTTATCTGTCTTCTTCTCCTTCTCTCCACCTCTCCTCCAATGTGATAGACTGTTTCTGACTGATTTATGAGCCCATCTTAAGTCTGACTTCATTAAATCCTTGATACCGTTAGTCTTTGATGACGGCCGTGGTGGTCGAACTGTGGATTTAATGGACGCATTCATCTCTCTCTTTAATGGTGTTGCTGAGTGGAAGGTGGCCACCATAAGACGACACACTAAAAGATGAGTTACAACGACAAAGGGATGGAATGAGAGAATGGCAAAATGTAAAGGAGGGAGCGAGGACGTCGAGGAGGAGGAGAGTAACATTAAAAGAGGAATGGGAGAAAGAGCAAAAGCCTATTCTAGTATGATGGTGGCAAGATATGAAAAACGAATTAAAAGCATTTTTTCATTTATATTTTAAGTTGTTAAGAGGAATGCATAGAGTATATAGTATCAAATCAAATTGTATTTGTCCCATGCGTCGAATACAACATAGACCTTATGGTGAAATGCTTACTAACAAGCCCTTAACCAACAGTGTAGACCGTGCCATGAAATGCTTACTTACAAGCCCATAACCAACAGTGTAGACCTTACCATGAAATGCTTACTTACAAGCCTATAACCAACAGTGTAGACCTTACCATGAAATACTTACTTACAAGCCCATAACCAACAGTGTAGACCTTACCATGAAATACTTACTTACAAGCCCATAACCAAAAGTGTAGACCTTACCATGAAATACTTACTTACAAGCCCATAACCAACAGTGTAGACCTTACCATGGAATGCTTACTTACAAGCCCATAACCAACAGTGTAGACCTTACCATGAAATACTTACTTACAAGCCCATAACCAACAGTGTAGACCTTACCATGAAATACTTACTTACAAGCCCATAACCAACAGTGTAGACCTTACCATGAAATACTTACTTACAAGCCCATAACCAACAGTGTAGACCTTACCATGAAATACTTACTTACAAGCCCATAACCAAAAGTGTAGACCTTACCATTAAATACTTACTTACAAGCCCATAACCAACAGTGTAGACCTTACCATGGAATGCTTACTTACAAGCCCATAACCAACAGTGTAGACCTTACCATGAAATACTTACTTACAAGCCCATAACCAACAGTGTAGACCTTACCATGAAATACTTACTTACAAGCCCATAACCAACAGTGTAGACCTTACCATGAAATACTTACTTACAAGCCCATAACCAACAGTGTAGACCTTACCATGAAATACTTACTTACAAGCCCATAACCAACAGTGTAGACCTTACCATGAAATACTTACTTACAAGCCCATAACCAACAGTGTAGACCTTACCATGAAATACTTACTTACAAGCCCATAACCAACAGTGTAGACCTTACCATGAAATACTTACTTACAAGCCCATAACCAACAATGTTTTGAGAAGTTAAGTAAAAAAAACACGTAAGTAAAAAATAGAAAATAAAAGTAAAAATTATTCAACAGTAGCAGTAAAATAACAAGCGAGGCTATGTACAGGGGGTACTGGTACAGAGTCAATGTGCGGGGGCACCGGTTAGTTGAGGCAATTGGGGTAATATGTACATGTACAGTTGAAGTCGGAAGTTTTTCACCATTCCTGACATTTAATCCTAGTAAAAATTCCCTGTCTTAGGTCAGTTAGGATCACCACTTTATTTTAAGAATGTGAAATGTCAGAATAACAGTAGAGTGAATGATTTATTTCAGCTTTTATTTATTTCATCACATTCCCAGTGGGTCAAAAGTTTACATACACTCAATTAGTATTTGGTTCCATTGCCTTTAAATTGTTTAACTTGGGTCAAACGTTTCGGGTATCCTTCCACAAGCTTCCCACAAGAAGTTGGGTGAATTTTGGCCATTCCTCCTGACAGAGGCGGTGTAACTGAGTCAGGTTTGTAGGCCTCCTTGCTCACACACACCTTTTCAGTTCTGCACACAAATCTTCTATGGGATTGAGGTCAGGGCTTTGTGATGGCCACTCCAATACCTTGACTTTGTTGTCCTTAAGCCATTTTGCCACAACTTTGGAAGTATGCTTGGGGTCATTGTCCATTTGGAAGACCCATTTGCGACCAAGCTTTAACTTCCTGACTGATGTCTTGAGATGTCGCTTCAATATATCCACATAATTTTTCTACCTCATGATGCCATCTATTTTGTGAAGTGCACCACAACGTGCAGCAAAGCACCCCCACAACATGATGCTGCCACCCCTGTGCTTCACGGTTGGGAAGGTGTTCCTTGGCTGGCAAGCCTCCCCCTTTTTCCTCTAAACATAACGATGATCATTATGGCCAAACAGTTCTATTTTGTTTCATCAGACCAGAGGACATTTCTCCAAAAAGTACGATCTTTGTCCTTATGTGCAGTTGCAAACCGTAGTCTGGATTTTTTATGGCAGTTTTAGAGCAGTGGCTTCTTTCTTGCTGAGTGGCCTTACAGGTTATGTCGATAAAGGACTCGTTTTTACTGTGGATATTGATAATTTTGTACCTGTTTTCTCCAGCATCTTCACAAGGTCCTTTGCTGTTGTTCTGGGATTGATTTGTACTTTTCGCAACAAAGTACATTAATCTCCAGGAGACAGAACGCTCTCTTTCCTTCCTTCTATGACGGCTGCGTGGTCCCACGGTGTTTATACCTGCGCACTATTGTTTGTACAAATGAACATGGTACCTTCAGGTGTTTGGAAATTGCTCCCAAGGATGAACCAGATTTGTGGAGGTCTTTGGCTGAAATCTTGGCTGATTTCTTTTGATTTTCCCATGATGTCAAGCAAAGAGGCACTGAGTTTGAAGGTAGGCCTTGAAATACATCCACAGGTACACCTCCAATTGACTCAGATGATGTCAATTATCCTATCAGAAGCTTCTAAAGCCATGACATAATTTTCTGGAATTTTCCAAGCTGTTTAAAGGCACAGTCAACTTAGTGTATGTAAACTTCTGACCCACTGGAATTGTGATACAGTGAATTATAAGTGAAATAATCTGTCTGTAAACAATTTTTGGAAAAATGACTTGTGAAATGCACAAATTAGATGTCCTAACCGACTTGCCAAAACTATAAAGTTAAAGTGACTATGCATAGATTATAAACAGAGAGTAGCACTAGTGTAAAATAGGGGTCTGGGTAGCCCTTTGATTAGCTGTTCAGGAATCTTATGGCATGGGGGTAGAAGCTTCTATAAAGCCTTTTGGACCTCGACTTGGCGCTCCGGTACCGCTTGCCGTGCGGTAGCAAAAAGAACAGTCTATGGCTAGGGTGGCTGGAGTCTTTGACAATTTTTAGGGCTTTCCCCTGATACCACCTGTTAAAGAGGCCACAGTGATGTACTGGCCGTACACACTACCCTCTGTAGTGCCTTGCGGTTGAAGGCCGAGCAGTTGCCATACCAGGCAGTGATGCAACCATGCTCTCGATGGTGCAGCTGTAGAACCTTTTGAGGATCTGAGGACCCATGCCAAATATGTTCAGTCTCCTGAGGGGGAATAGGCTTTGTTGTGCCCTCTTCACAACTGTCTTAGTGTGTTTGGACCATGATAGTTAGTTGGTGATGTGAACACCAAGGAACTTGAAGCTCTCAACCTGCTCCACTACAGACCCGTCAATGAGAATGGGGACATGATCTGTCCTCCTTTTCATGTAGCCCACAATCATCTCCTTAGTCTTGATCACATTGAGGGAGAGGTTGTCTTGGCACCACACGACCAGGTCTCTGACCTCCTCCCCATTGGCTCTCATCGTTGTCGGTAATCAGGCCTACCACTGTTGTGTCATCGGCAAAGTTGATGATGGTGTTGGAGTTGTGCCTGGCCATGCAGTCATGAGTGAACAGGGAGTATAGGAGGGGATTGAGCATGCACCCCTGACGGGCCCCCGTGTTGAGGATCAGTGTGGCGGATGTGTTGTTCCCTACCCTTACCACCTGGGGGCGGCCTGTCAGGAAGTCCAGGATCCAGTTGCAGTGGGAGGTGTTTAGTCCCAGGTTCCTTAGCTTAGTAATGAGCTTTGTGGGCACTGTGGTGTTGAACGCTGAGCTGTAGTCAGTGAATAGCGTTCTGACATAAGTGTTCCTTTTGTCCAGGTGGGAAAGAGCAGTTTTCAGTGCAATAGAGATTGCATCATCTGTGGCTCTGTTTGGGCGGTTTGCAAATTGGAGTGGGTCTAGGGTTTCTGGGATAATGGTGTTGATGTGAGCCATGACCAGCCTTTCAAAGCACTTCATGGCTACAGAGGTGAGTGTTACGGGTTGGTAGTCATTTAGGCAGGTCACCTTAGTGTTCTTGGGCACAGGGACTATGGTGGTCAGCTTGAAACATGTTGGTATTACAGACTCAGTTAGGGAGAGGTTGAAAATGTCAGTGAAGACACTTGGCAATTGGTCAGCGCATGCTTGGAGTACATGCCCTGGTAATCCGTCTGGCCCTGTGGCCTTGTGAATGTTGACCCGTTTAAAGATCTTACTCACATCAGCTACGGAGAGCGTGATCACACAGTCATCCGGAACAGCTGGTGCTCTCTTGCATGTTTCAATGTTACTTGCCTCAAAGCGAGCATAGAAGTAATTTAGCTCGTCTGGTAGGTTCGTGTCAATGGGCAGCACGTTGCTGTGCTTCCCTTTGTAGTCTGTAATAGTTTGCAAGCCCTGCCACATCCAATGAGCATCAGAGCCTTTGGAGTATGATTCAATCTTAGTCCTGTATTGCTGTTATGCCTGTTTGATGGTTCGTCGGAGGGCATAGCGGTATTTCTTATAAGCTTCCGGGTTAGTCCCGCTCCTTGAAAGCAGCAGCTCTACCCTTTAGTTCAGTACGCATGTTTCCTGTAATCCATGGCTTCTAGTTGGGGTATGTATGTACGGTCACTGTGGGGACGATGTCATCGATGCACTTATTGATGAAGCCAGTGACTGATGTGGTGTACTCCTCAATGCCATCGGAAGAATTCCGGAACATATTCCAGTCTGTGCTAGCAACACAGTCCTGTAGCTTAGCATCTGCTTCATCTGATCACTTTCTTATTGACTGAGTCACTGGTACTTCCTGCTTTAGTTTTTACTTGTAAGCAGGAATTCGCAGGATAGAGCTATGGTCAGATTTGCCAAACGGAGTGCGAGGAAGAGCTTTGTACGCGTCTCTGTGTGTGGAGTGAAGGTGGTCTCAAGTTTTTTTCCCCTCTGGCTGCACATTTAACATTCTGTTAGAAATTAGGTAAAACTGATTTGAGTTTCCCTACATTAAAGTCCCCGCCCACTAGGAGCGCCGCCTCTGGATGAGCGTTTTCCTGTTTGCTAATGGCCGTATACAGCTCATTGAGTGTGGTCTTAGTGCCAGCATCGGTCTATGGTGGTATATAGACAGCTATGAAAAATATGGATGTAAACTCTCTTGGTAAATAGTGTGGTCTACAGCTTATCATGAGATACTCTACCTCAGGCGAGCAAAACGTTGAGACTTCCTTAGATTTTGTGCACCAGCTGTTGTTTACAAATATGCATAGGCCGCCTCCCCGTTTCTTACCAGAGGTTGCTGTTCTATCCTGCCGTATATTAATCATGTCGTCGTTCATCCACGATTCGGTGAAACATAAGATGTTACAGTTTTTAATGTCCCGTTGGTAGGATGTATGTGCTCGTAGTTTGTCTATTTTATTATCGATTGATTGTAAATGGGCTAATAGGACTGATGGTAAAGGTAGATTTCCCTCTCTGCAACGGATCCTTATAAGGCACCTGGACCGTCATCCACGATACCGCTGTCTTTTCCTCCCGCAAATGACGGGGATGAGGGTCTTGTCGGGTGTCTGGAGTAAATCCGACTCGTTGAAGAACAACAATTACTCCAGTACAGGGTGAGTAATTGCTGCCCTGATATCATAAGACACGGTGGCAGAAACATTCTGTTCAAATAAGTGAGATGGAGGACAGAACCATAGCGTATATAGTGAGATGGAGGACAGAACCATAGAGTATGTAGTGAGATAGAGGACAGAACCATAGAGTATATAGTGAGATGGAGGACAGAATCATAGACTATATAGTGAGATGGAGGACAGAACCATAGAGTATATAGTGAGATGGAGGACAGAACCATAGAGTATATAGTGAGATGGAGGACAGAACCATAGAGTATATAGTGAGATGGAGGACAGAATCATAGACTATATAGTGAGATGGAGGACAGAATCATAGAGTATATAGTGAGATGGAGGACAGACTCATAGAGTATATAGTGAGATGGAGGACAGAATCATAGAGTATATAGTGAGATGGAGGACAGACTCATAGAGTATATAGTGAGATGGAGGACAGAACCATAGAGTATGTAGTGAGATGGAGGACAGAACCATAGACTATATAGTGAGATGGAGGACAGAATCATAGAGTATATAGTGAGATGGAGGACAGACTCATAGAGTATATAGTGAGATGGAGGACAGAACCATAGAGTATGTAGTGAGATAGAGGACAGAACCATAGACTATATAGTGAGATGGAGGACAGAACCATAGAGTATATAGTGAGATGGAGGACAGAACCATAGAGTATATAGTGAGATGGAGGACAGAACATAGAGTATATAGTGAGATGGAGGACAGAACCATAGACTATATAGTGAGATGGAGGACAGAACCATAGACTATATAGTGAGATGGAGGACAGAACCATAGAGTATATAGTGAGATGGAGGACAGAACCATAGACTATATAGTGAGATGGAGGACAGAACCATAGAGTATATAGTGAGATGGAGGACAGAACCATAGAGTATATAGTGAGATGGAGGACAGAACCATAGAGTATATAGTGAGATGGAGGACAGAACCATAGAGTATGTAGTGAGATGGAGGACAGAACCATAGACTATATAGTGAGATGGAGGACAGAATCATAGAGTATATAGTGAGATGGAGGACAGAACCATAGAGTATGTAGTGAGATAGAGGACAGAACCATAGACTATATAGTGAGATGGAGGACAGAACCATAGAGTATGGAGGACAGAACCAAGAGTAGTGAGATGGAGGACAGAACCATAGAGTATATAGTGAGATGGAGGACAGAACCATAGAGTATATAGTGAGATGGAGGACAGAACCATAGACTATATAGTGAGATGGAGGACAGAACCATAGACTATATAGTGAGATGGAGGACAGAACCATAGAGTATATAGTGAGATGGAGGACAGAACCATAGAGTATATAGTGAGATGGAGGACAGAACCATAGAGTATATAGTGAGATGGAGGACAGAACCATAGAGTATATAGTGAGATGGAGGACAGAACCATAGAGTATATAGTGAGATGGAGGACAGAACCATAGAGTATATAGTGAGATGGAGGACAGAACCATAGAGTATATAGTGAGATGGAGGACAGAACCATAGAGTATATAGTGAGATGGATGGACAGAACCATAGACTATATAGTGAGATGGAGGACAGAACCATAGAGTATATAGTGAGATGGAGGACAGAGGACTCATAGAGTATATAGTGAGATGGAGGACAGAATATAGTGAGATGGAGGACATAGAGTATATAGTGAGATGGAGGACAGAACCATAGAGTATATAGTGAGATGGAGGACAGAACCATAGAGTATATAGTGAGATGGAGGACAGAACCATAGACTATATAGTGAGATGGAGGACAGAATCATAGAGTATATAGTGAGATGGAGGACAGAACCATAGAGTATATAGTGAGATGGAGGACAGAACCATAGAGTATGTAGTGAGATAGAGGACAGAACCATAGACTATATAGTGAGATGGAGGACAGAACCATAGAGTATATAGTGAGATGGAGGACAGAACCATAGAGTATATAGTGAGATGGAGGACAGAACCATAGAGTATATAGTGAGATGGAGGACAGAACCATAGACTATATAGTGAGATGGAGGACAGAACCATAGACTATATAGTGAGATGGAGGACAGAACCATAGAGTATATAGTGAGATGGAGGACAGAACCATAGCCTATATAGTGAGATGGAGGACAGAACCATAGAGTATATAGTGAGATGGAGGACAGAACCATAGAGTATATAGTGAGATGGAGGACAGAACCATAGAGTATATAGTGAGATGGAGGACAGAACCATAGACTATATAGTGAGATGGAGGACAGAACCATAGAGTATATAGTGAGATGGAGGACAGAACCATAGACTATATAGTGAGATGGAGGACAGAACCATAGAGTATATAGTGAGATGGAGGACAGAACCATAGAGTATATAGTGAGATGGAGGACAGAACCATAGAGTATATAGTGAGATGGAGGACAGAACCATAGAGTATATAGTGAGATGGAGGACAGAACCATATAGTTAGATGGAGGACAGAACCATAGAGTATATAGTGAGATGGAGGACAGAACCATAGAGTATGTAGTGAGATGGAGGACAGAACCATAGAGTATGTAGTTAGATGGAGGACAGAACCATAGAGTATATAGTTAGATGGAGGACAGAACCATAGAGTATATAGTTAGATGGAGGACAGAACCATAGAGTATGTAGTGAGATGAGGACAGAACCATAGAGTGAGATGGAGGACAGAACCATAGAGTATATAGAGATGGAGGACAGAACCATAGAGTATATAGTGAGATGGAGGACAGAACCATAGAGTATGAGATAGTGAGATGGAGGACAGAACCATAGAGTATATAGTGAGATGGAGGACAGAACCATAGAGTATATAGTGAGATGGAGGACAGAATAGAGTATATAGTGAGATGGAGGACAGAACCATAGAGTATATAGTGAGATGGAGGACAGAACCATAGACTATAGTGAGATGGAGGACAGAACCATAGAGTATGTAGTGGAGGACAGAACCATAGAGTATGTAGAGATAGAGGACAGAACCATAGACTATATAGTGAGATGGAGGACAGAACCATAGAGTATATAGTGAGATGGAGGACAGAACCATAGAGTATATAGTGAGATGGAGGACAGAACCATAGAGTATATAGTGAGATGGAGGACAGAACCATAGAGTATATAGTGAGATGGAGGACAGAACCATAGAGTATATAGTGAGATGGAGGACAGAACCATAGACTATATAGTGAGATGGAGGACAGAACCATAGAGTATATAGTGAGATGGAGGACAGAACCATAGAGTATATAGTGAGATGGAGGACAGAACCATAGAGTATATAGTGAGATGGAGGACAGAACCATAGAGTATATAGTGAGATGGAGGACAGAACCATAGAGTATATAGTGAGATGGAGGAACAGAATGTAGTGAGATAGAGGACAGAACATAGACTATATAGTGAGATGGAGGACAGAACCATAGAGTATATAGTGAGATGGAGGACAGAACCATAGACTATATAGTGAGATGGAGGACAGAACCATAGACTATATAGTGAGATGGAGGACAGAACCATAGAGTATAGTGAGATGAGATGGATATAGTGAGATGGAGGACAGAACATAGAGAATATAGTGAGATGGAGGACAGAACCATAGATGGAGGACAGAACCATATATAGTGAGATGGAGTGAGAGATGGAGGACAGAACCATAGAGTATATAGTGAGATGGAGGACAGAACCATAGAGTATATAGTGAGATGGAGGACAGAACCATAGACTATATAGTGAGATGGAGGACAGAACCATAGAGTATATAGTGAGATGGAGGACAGAACCATAGAGTATATAGTGAGATGGAGGACAGAACCATAGAGTATATAGTGAGATGGAGGACAGAACCATAGAGTATATAGTGAGATGGAGGACAGAACCATAGAGTATGTAGTGAGATGGAGGACAGAACCATAGACTATATAGTGAGATAGAGGACAGAACCATAGAGTATATAGTGAGATGGAGGACAGAACCATAGAGTATGTAGTGAGATGGAGGACAGACTATATAGTGAGATGGAGGACAGAACCATAGACTATATAGTGAGATGGAGGACAGAACCATAGAGTATATAGTGAGATGGAGGACAGAACCATAGAGTATATAGTGAGATGGAGGACAGAACCATAGAGTATATAGTGAGATAGAGGACAGAACCATAGAGTGAGATGGAGGACAGAACCATAGACTATATAGTGAGATGGAGGACAGAACCATAGAGTATATAGTGAGATGGAGGACAGAACCATAGAGTATATAGTGAGATGGAGGACAGAACCATAGAGTATATAGTGAGATGGAGGACAGAACCATAGAGTATATAGTGAGATGGAGGACAGAACCATAGACTATATAGTGAGATGGAGGACAGAACCATAGAGTATATAGTGAGATGGAGGACAGAACCATAGAGTATATAGTGAGATGGAGGACAGAACCATAGACTATATAGTGAGATGGAGGACAGAACCATAGAGTATATAGTGAGATGGAGGACAGAACCATAGAGTATATAGTGAGATGGAGGACAGAACCATAGAGTATATAGTGAGATGGAGGACAGAATCATAGAGTATATAGTGAGATGGAGGACAGAACCATAGAGTATATAGTGAGATGGAGGACAGAACCATAGAGTATATAGTGAGATGGAGGACAGAACCATAGAGTATATAGAGATGGAGGACAGAACCATAGAGTATATAGTGAGATGGAGGACAGAACCATAGACTATATAGTGAGATGGAGGACAGAACCATAGAGTATATAGTGAGATGGAGGACAGAACCATAGAGTGAGATATAGTGAGATGGAGGACAGAATGGAGGACCATAGACTATATAGTGAGATGGAGGACAGAACCATAGAGTATATAGTGAGATGGAGGACAGAACCATAGAGTATATAGTGAGATGGAGGACAGAACCATAGAGTATATAGTGAGATGGAGGACAGAACCATAGAGTATATAGTGAGATGGAGGACATAGAGTATATAGTGAGATGGAGGACAGAACCATAGACTATATAGTGAGATGGAGGACAGAACCATAGAGTATATAGTGAGATGGAGGACAGAACCATAGAGTATATAGTGAGATGGAGGACAGAACCATAGAGTATATAGTGAGATGGAGGACAGAACCATAGACTATATAGTGAGATGGAGGACAGAACCATAGAGTATATAGTGAGATGGAGGACAGAACCATAGAGTATATAGTGAGATGGAGGACAGAACCATAGACTATATAGTGAGATGGAGGACAGAACCATAGAGTATATAGTGAGATGGAGGACAGAACCATAGAGTATATAGTGAGATGGAGGACAGAACCATAGAGTATATAGTGAGATGGAGGACAGAACCATAGAGTATATAGTGAGATGGAGGACAGAACCATAGAGTATATAGTGAGGAGGACAGAACCATAGAGTATATAGTGAGATGGAGGACAGAACCATAGAGTATATAGTATATAGAACCATGAGAGATGGAGGACAGAACCATAGAGTATGGAGGACAGAACCATAGTGAGATGGAGGACAGAATCATAGAGTATATAGTGAGATAGGACAGAACCATAGAGTGATGGAGGAGATGAGAGGACAGAACCATAGAGTATATAGTGAGATGGAGGACAGAACCATAGAGTATATAGTGAGATGGAGGACAGAGACAGAACATAGACTATATAGTGAGATGAGATATATAGGAGATGAGGACAGAACCATAGAGTATATAGTGAGATGGAGGACAGAACCATAGAGTATATAGTGAGATGGAGGACAGAACCATAGAGTATATAGTGAGATGGAGGACAGAACCATAGACTATATAGTGAGATGGAGGACAGAACCATAGACTATATAGTGAGATGGAGGACAGAACCATAGAGTATGTAGTGAGATAGAGGACAGAACCATAGAGTATATAGTGAGATGGAGGACAGAACCATAGAGTATATAGTGAGATGGAGGACAGAATCATAGAGTATATAGTGAGATGGAGGACAGAACCATAGAGTATATAGTGAGATAGAGGACAGAACCATAGAGTATATAGTGAGATGGAGGACAGAACCATAGAGTATATAGTGAGATGGAGGACAGAACCATAGACTATATAGTGAGATGGAGGACAGAACCATAGAGTATATAGTGAGATGGAGGACAGAACCATAGACTATATAGTGAGATGGAGGACAGAACATAGAGTATGAGTGAGATGGAGGACAGAACCATAGACTATATAGTGAGATGGAGGACAGAACCATAGAGTATATAGTGAGATGGAGGACAGAACCATAGAGTATATAGTGAGATGGAGGACAGAACCATAGAGTATATAGTGAGATGGAGGACAGAACCATAGAGTATATAGTGAGATGGAGGACAGAACCATAGACTATATAGTGAGATAGAACCATAGAGTATATAGTGAGATGGAGGACAGAACCATAGAGTATATAGTGAGATGGAGGACAGAACCATAGAGTATATAGTGAGATGGAGGACAGAACCATAGACTATATAGTGAGATGGAGGACAGAACCATAGAGTATATAGTGAGATGGAGGACAGAACCATAGAGTATATAGTGAGATGGAGGACAGAACCATAGACAGAACCATATAGTGAGATGGAGGACAGAACCATAGAGTATATAGTGAGATGGAGGACAGAACCATAGACTATATAGTGAGATGGAGGACAGAACCATAGAGTATATAGTGAGATGGAGGACAGAACCATAGAGTATATGAGATAGTGAGATGGAGGACAGAACCATAGAGTATATAGAATGAGATGTGAGATGGAGGACAGAACCATAGAGTATATAGTGAGATGGAGGACAGAACCATAGACTATATAGTGAGATGGAGGACAGAACCATAGAGTATATAGTGAGATGGAGGACAGAACCATAGAGTATGACAGAACCATAGAGTATATAGTGAGATGGAGGACAGAACCATAGACTATAGTGAGATGGAGGACAGAACCATAGAGTATATAGTGAGATGGAGGACAGAACCATAGAGTATGTAGTGAGATGGAGGACAGAACCATAGAGTATATAGTGAGATGGAGGACAGAACCATAGAGTATATAGTGAGATGGAGGACAGAACCATAGACTATATAGTGAGATGGAGGACAGAACCATAGAGTATATAGTGAGATGGAGGACAGAACCATAGAGTATATAGTGAGATGGAGGACAGAACCATAGAGTATATAGTGAGATGGAGGACAGAACCATAGAGTATATAGTGAGATGGAGGACAGAACCATAGATATAGTATATAGACTATATAGTGAGATGGAGGACAGAACCATAGAGATGGAGGACAGTATATAGTGAGATGGAGGACAGAACCATAGAGTATGTAGTGAGATAGAGGACAGAACCATAGAGTATATAGTGAGATGGAGGACAGAATCATAGACTATATAGTGAGATGGAGGACAGAATCATAGACTATATAGTGAGATAGAGGACAGAACCATAGAGTATGTGAGATGGAGATAGAGGACAGAACCATAGACTATATAGTGAGATGGAGGATAGACATAGACTATATAGTGAGATGAGATGGAGGACAGAACCATAGAGTATATAGTGAGATGGAGGACAGAACCATAGAGTATATAGTGAGATGGAGGACAGAACCATAGAGTATATAGTGAGATGGAGGACAGAACCATAGAGTATATAGTGAGATGGAGGACAGAACCATAGAGTATATAGTGAGATGGAGGACAGAACCATAGATGTAGTGAGATGGAGGACAGAACCATAGACTATATAGTGAGATGGAGGACAGAACCATAGAGTATATAGTGAGATGGAGGACAGAACCATAGAGTATATAGTGAGATGGAGGACAGAACCATAGACTATATAGTGAGATGGAGGACAGAACCATAGAGTATATAGTGAGATGGAGGACAGAACCATAGAGTATATAGTGAGATGGAGGACAGAACCATAGAGTATATAGTGAGATGGAGGACAGAACCATAGACTATATAGTGAGATGGAGGACAGAACCATAGAGTATGTAGTGAGATAGAGGACAGAACCATAGACTATATAGTGAGATGGAGGACAGAACCATAGAGTATATAGTGAGATGGAGGACAGAACCATAGAGTATATAGTGAGATGGAGGACAGAACCATAGAGTATATAGTGAGATGGAGGACAGAACCATAGAGTATATAGTGAGATGGAGGACAGAACCATAGAGTATGTAGTGAGATGGAGGACAGAACCATAGAGTATATAGTGAGATGGAGGACAGAACCATAGAGTATATAGTGAGATGGAGGACAGAACCATAGAGTATATAGTGAGATGGAGGACAGAACCATAGAGTATATAGTGAGATGGAGGACAGAACCATAGAGTATATAGTGAGATGGAGGACAGAACCATAGAGTATATAGTGAGATGGAGGACAGAACCATAGAGTATATAGTGAGATGGAGGACAGAACCATAGACTATATAGTGAGATGGAGGACAGAACCATAGAGTATATAGTGAGATGGAGGACAGAACCATAGAGTATATAGTGAGATGGAGGACAGAACCATAGAGTATATAGTGAGATGGAGGACAGAACCATAGAGTATATAGTGAGATGGAGGACAGAACCATAGAGTATATAGTGAGATGGAGAACAGAACATAGACAGATGGAGGACCAGAACCATAGAGTATATAGTGAGATGGAGGACAGAACCATAGAGTATGTAGTGAGATGGAGGACAGAACCATAGAGTATATAGTGAGATGGAGGACAGAACCATAGAGTATATAGTGAGATGGAGGACAGAACCATAGAGTATATAGTGAGATGGAGGACAGAACCATAGAGTATATAGTGAGATGGAGGACAGAACCATAGAGTATATAGTGAGATGGAGGACAGAACCATAGAGTATATAGTGAGATGGAGGACAGAACCATAGAGTATATAGTGAGATGGAGGACAGAACCATAGACATAGTGAGATGGAGGACAGAATCATAGTATATAGTGAGATGGAGGACAGACTCATAGAGTATATAGTGAGATGGAGGACAGAACCATAGAGTATATAGTGAGATGGAGGACAGAACCATAGACTATATAGTGAGATGGAGGACAGAACCATAGAGTATATAGTGAGATGGAGGACAGAACCATAGAGTATATAGTGAGATGGAGGACAGAACCATAGAGTATATAGTGAGATGGAGGACAGAACCATAGACTATATAGTGAGATGGAGGACAGAACCATAGACTATATAGTGAGATGGAGGACAGAACCATAGAGTATATAGTGAGATGGAGGACAGAACCATGAGATGGTGAGATGGAGGACAGAACCATAGAGTATATAGTGAGATGGAGGACAGAACCATAGACTATATAGTGAGATGAGATGGAGGACAGAACCATAGAGTATAGATGGAGTGAGATATAGAGATGACAGAACCATAGAGTATATAGTGAGATGGAGGACAGAACCATAGAGTATATAGTGAGATGGAGGACAGAACCATAGACTATATAGTGAGATGGAGGACAGAACCATAGAGTATGTAGTTAGATGGAGGACAGAACCATAGAGTATATAGTGAGATGGAGGACAGAATCATAGAGTATATAGTGAGATGGAGGAGGACAGAACCATAGAGTATATAGTGAGATGGAGGACAGAACCATAGAGTATAGTATGAGATAGAGATGGAGGACAGAACCATAGAGATATAGTGAGATGGAGGACAGAACCATAGAGTATATAGTGAGATGGAGGACAGAACCATAGAGTATATAGTGAGATGGAGGACAGAACCATAGAGGACAGAACATAGAGTATATAGTGAGATGGAGGACAGAACCATAGAGTATATAGTGAGATGGAGGACAGAACCATAGAGTATATAGTGAGATGGAGGACAGAACCATAGAGTATATAGTGAGATGGAGGACAGAACCATAGAGTATATAGATGAGATGGAGGACAGAACCATAGAGTATAGTGAGATGGAGGACGAACCATAGAGTATGAGATGGAGTGAGATGGATGGACAGAACCATAGACTATATAGTGAGATGGAGGACAGAACCATAGAGTATATAGTGTGAGATGGAGGACAGAACCATAGAGTATATAGTGAGATGGAGGACAGAACCATAGAGTATATAGTGAGATGAACCATAGAGGAGATGGAGGACAGAACCATAGAGTATATAGTGAGATGGAGGACAGAACCATAGAGTATATAGTGAGATGGAGGACAGAACCATAGAGTATATAGTGAGATGGAGGACAGAACCATAGAGTATATAGTGAGATGGAGACAGAACCATAGAGATATAGTGAGATGGAGGACAGAACCATAGAGATATATAGTGAGATGGAGGACAGAACCATAGAGTATATAGTGAGATGGAGGACAGAACCAGATATAGTGAGATGGAGGACAGAACATAGAGTATATAGTGAGATGGAGGACAGAACCATAGAGTATATAGTGAGATGGAGGACAGAACCATAGAGTATATAGTGAGATGGAGGACAGAACCATAGACTATATAGTGAGATGGAGGACAGAACCATAGAGTATATAGTGAGATGGAGGACAGAACCATAGAGATGGAGGACAGAACCATATAGTGAGATGGAGGACAGAACCATAGAGTATATAGTGAGATGGAGGACAGAACCATAGAGTATATAGTGAGATGGAGGACAGAACCATAGAGTATATAGTGAGATGGAGGACAGAACCATAGAGTATATAGTGAGATGGAGGACAGAACCATAGAGTATATAGTGAGATGGAGGACAGAACCATAGAGTATATAGTGAGATGGAGGACAGAACCATAGAGTATATAGTGAGATGGAGGACAGAACCATAGAGATGTAGTGAGATGGAGATGACAGAACCATAGAGTATATAGTGAGATGGAGGACAGAACCATAGAGTATATAGTGAGATGGAGGACAGAACCATAGAGATGGAGACAGAACCATAGAGTATGTAGTGAGATGGAGGACAGAACCATAGACTATATAGTGAGATGGAGGACAGAACCATAGAGTATATAGTGAGATGGAGGACAGAACCATAGAGTATATAGTGAGATGGAGGACAGAACCATAGAGTATGTGAGATGGAGGACAGAACCATAGAGTATATAGTGAGATGGAGGACAGAGATGGAGGACAGAACCATAGAGTATATAGTGAGATGGAGGACAGAACCATAGAGTATATAGTGAGATGGAGGACAGAACCATAGACTGAGATGGAGGACAGAACCATAGAGTATATAGTGAGATGGAGGACAGAACCATAGAGTATATAGTGAGATGGAGGACAGAACCATAGAGTATATAGTGAGATGGAGGACAGAACCATAGAGTATATAGTGAGATGGAGGACAGAACCATAGACTATATAGTGAGATGGAGGACAGAACCATAGAGTATATAGTGAGATGGAGGACAGAACCATAGAGTATGTAGTGAGATAGAGGACAGAACCATAGAGTATATAGTGAGATGGAGGACAGAACCATAGACTATATAGTGAGATGGAGGACAGAACCATAGAGTATATAGTGAGATGGAGGACAGAACCATAGAGTATATAGTGAGATGGAGGACAGAACCATAGAGTATATAGTGAGATGGAGGACAGAACCATAGAGTATATAGTGAGATGGAGGACAGAACCATAGAGTATATAGTGAGATGGAGGACAGAACCATAGAGTATATAGTGAGATGGAGGACAGAACCATAGAGTATATAGTGAGATGGAGGACAGAACCATAGAGATGGAGATAGACAGAACCATAGAGTATATAGTGAGATGGAGGACAGAACCATAGAGTATATAGTGAGATGGAGGACAGAACCCATAGAGATATATAGTATGAGATGGAGGACAGAACCATAGACTATATAGTGAGATGGAGGACAGAACCAGATGGAGACAGAATATATAGTGAGATGGAGGACAGAACCATAGAGTATATAGTGAGATGGAGGACAGAACCATAGAGTATATAGTGAGATGGAGGACAGAACCATAGAGTATATAGTGAGATGGAGGACAGAACCATAGAGTATATAGTGAGATGGAGGACAGAACCATAGAGTATGTAGTGAGATGGAGAACAGAACCATAGACTATATAGTGAGATGGAGGACAGAACCATAGAGTATATAATGAGATGGAGGACAGAACCATAGAGTATATAGTGAGATGGAGGACAGAATCATAGAGTATATAGTGAGATGGAGGACAGAACCATAGAGTATATAGTGAGATGGAGGACAGAACCATAGAGTATATAGTGAGATGGAGGACAGAACCATAGAGTATATAGTGAGATGGAGGAGGACAGAACCATAGAGTATATAGTGAGATGGAGGACAGAACCATAGAGTATGTAGTGAGATGGAGGACAGAACCATAGACTATATAGAGATGGAGGACAGAACCATAGACTATATAGTGAGATGGAGGACAGAACCATAGAGTATATAGTGAGATGGAGGACAGAACCATAGAGTATATAGTGAGATGGAGGACAGAACCATAGACTATATAGTGAGATGGAGGACAGAACCATAGAGTATGGATAGTGAGATGAGAGGACAGAACCATAGAGTATATAGTGAGATGGAGGACAGAACCATAGAGTATATAGTGAGATGGAGGACAGAACCATAGAGTATATAGTGAGATGGAGGACAGAACCATAGAGTATATAGTGAGATGGAGGACAGAACCATAGAGTATATAGTGAGATGGAGGACAGAACCATAGAGTATATAGTGAGATGGAGGACAGAACCATAGAGTATATAGTGAGATGGAGGACAGAACCATAGAGTATATAGTGAGATGGAGGACAGAACCATAGAGTATATAGTGAGATGGAGGACAGAACCATAGACAGAACCATAGAGTATATAGTGAGATGGAGGACAGAACCATAGAGTATGTAGTGAGATAGAGGACAGAACCATAGAGTATATAGTGAGATGGAGGACAGAATCATAGAGTATATAGTGAGATGGAGGACAGAACCATAGAGTATATAGTGAGATGGAGGACAGAACCATAGAGTATATAGTGAGATGGAGGACAGAACCATAGACTATATAGTGAGATGGAGGACAGAACCATAGAGTATATAGTGAGATGGAGGACAGAACCATAGAGTATATAGTGAGATGGAGGACAGAACCATAGAGTATATAGTGAGATGGAGGACAGAACCATAGAGTATATAGTGAGATGGAGGACAGAACCATAGAGTATATAGTGAGATGGAGGACAGAACCATAGAGTATATAGTGAGATGGAGGACAGAACCATAGAGTATATAGTGAGATGGAGGACAGAACCATAGAGTATATAGTGAGATGGAGGACAGAACCATAGAGTATATAGTGAGATGGAGGACAGAACCATAGAGTATATAGATGTATATAGTGAGATAGAGGACAGAACCATAGACTATATAGTGAGATGGAGGACAGAACCATAGAGTATATAGTGAGATGGAGGACAGAACCATAGAGTATATAGTGAGATGGAGGACAGAACCATAGACTATATAGTGAGATGGAGGACAGAACCATAGAGTATATATGAGATGGAGGACAGAACCATAGAGTATATAGTGAGATGGAGGACAGAACCATAGAGTATAGTGAGATGGAGGACAGAACCATAGACTATATAGTGAGATGGAGGACAGAACCATAGAGTATATAGTGAGATGGAGGACAGAACCATAGAGTATGTAGTGAGATGGAGACAGAACCATAGAGTATATAGTGAGATGGAGGACAGAACCATAGAGTATATAGTGAGATGGAGGACAGAACCATAGAGTATAGTGAGATGGAGGACAGAACCATAGAGTATATAGTGAGATGGAGGACAGATAGACTATATAGTGAGATGGAGGACAGAACCATAGAGTATATAGTGAGATAGTGAGATGACAGAACCATAGAGTATATAGTGAGATGAGGACAGAACCATAGAGTATATAGTGAGATGGAGGACAGAACCATAGAGTATATAGTGAGATGGAGGACAGAACCATAGACTATATAGTGAGATGGAGGACAGAACCATAGAGTATATAGTGAGATGGAGGACAGAACCATAGAGTATGTAGTGAGATGGAGGACAGAACCATAGAGTATATAGTGAGATGGAGGACAGAACCATAGAGTATATAGTGAGATGGAGGACAGAACCATAGAGTATATAGTGAGATGGAGGACAGAACCATAGAGTATATAGTGAGATGGAGGACAGAACCATAGACTATAGTGAGATGGAGGACAGAACCATAGAGTATATAGTGAGATGGAGGACAGAACCATAGACTATATAGTGAGATGGAGGACAGAACCATAGAGTATATAGTGAGATGGAGGACAGAACCATAGAGTATATAGTGAGATGGAGGACAGAACCATAGAGTATGTAGTGAGATAGAGGACAGAACCATAGACTATATAGTGAGATGGAGGACAGAACCATAGAGTATATAGTGAGATGGAGGACAGAACCATAGAGTATATAGTGAGATGGAGGAGAACCATAGAGTATATAGGAGATAGAGGACAGAACCATAGAGTATATAGTGAGATGGAGGACAGAACCATAGAGTATATAGTGAGATGGAGGACAGAACCATAGAGTATATAGTGAGATGGAGGACAGAACCATAGAGTATATAGTGAGATGGAGGACAGAACCATAGAGTATATAGTGAGATGGAGGACAGAACCATAGAGTATATAGTGAGATGAGACAGAACCATAGGATATAGTGAGATGGAGGACAGAACCATAGAGTATATAGTGAGATGGAGGACAGAACCATAGAGTATATAGTGAGATGGAGGACAGAACCATAGAGTATATATAGTGAGATGGATAGAGTATATAGTGAGATGGAGGACAGAACCATAGAGTATATAGTGAGATGGAGACAGAACCATAGACTATATAGTGAGATGGAGGACAGAACCATAGAGTATATAGTGAGATGGAGGACAGAACCATAGAGTATATAGTGAGATGGAGGATAGACTATATAGTGAGATGGAGGACAGAACCATAGACTATATAGTGAGATGGAGGACAGAACCATAGAGTATATAGTGAGATGGAGGACAGAACCATAGAGTATGTAGTGAGATGGAGGACAGAACCATAGAGTATATAGTGAGATGGAGGACAGAACCATAGAGTATATAGTGAGATGGAGATGGAGACAGAACCAGAGTATATAGTGAGATGGAGGACAGAACCATAGAGTATATAGTGAGATGGAGGACAGAACCATAGAGTATATAGTGAGATGGAGAGGACAGAACCATAGAGTATATAGTGAGATGAGGACAGAACCATAGAGTATATAGTGAGATGGAGGACAGAACCATAGAGTATATAGTGAGATGGAGGACAGAACCATAGAGTATATAGTGAGATGGAGGACAGAACCATAGACTATATAGTAGTGAGAGATATAGAGTATATAGTGAGATGGAGAGAGTATATAGTGAGATGGAGGACAGAACCATAGAGTATATAGTGAGATGGAGGACAGAACCATAGACTATATAGTGAGATGGAGGACAGAACCATAGAGTATATAGTGAGATGGAGGACAGAACCATAGAGTATATAGTGAGATGGAGGACAGAACCATAGAGTATATGAGATGGAGGACAGAATGAGATGTGAGATGGAGGACAGAACCATAGAGTATATAGTGAGATGGAGGACAGAACCATAGAGTATATAGTGAGATGGAGGACAGAACCATAGAGTATATAGTGAGATGGAGGACAGAACCATAGAGTATAGAGTATATAGTGAGATGGAGGACAGAACCATAGAGTATATAGTGAGATGGAGGACAGAACCATAGAGTATATAGTGAGATGGAGGACAGAACCATAGACTATATAGTGAGATGGAGGACAGAACCATAGAGTATATAGTGAGATGGAGGACAGAACCATAGAGTATATAGTGAGATGGATAGACTATATAGTGAGATGGAGGACAGAACCATAGAGTATATAGTGAGATGGAGGACAGAACCATAGAGTATATAGTGAGATGGAGGACAGAACCATAGAGTATATAGTGAGATGGAGGACAGAACCATAGAGTATATAGTGAGATGGAGGACAGAACCATAGAGATGGAGGACAGAACCATATAGTGAGATGGAGGACAGAACCATAGAGTATATAGTGAGATGGAGGACAGAACCATAGAGATATAGTGAGATGGAGGACAGAACCATAGAGTATATAGTGAGATGGAGGACAGAACCATAGAGTATATAGTGAGATGGAGGACAGAACCATAGACTATATAGTGAGATGGAGGACAGAACCATAGAGTATATAGTGAGATGGAGGACAGAACCATAGAGTATATAGTGAGATGGAGGACAGAACCATAGACTATATAGTGAGATGGAGGACAGAACCATAGACTATATAGTGAGATAGAGGACAGAACCATAGAGTATGTAGTGAGATGGAGGACAGAACCATAGAGTATATAGTGAGATGGAGGACAGAACCATAGAGTATATAGTGAGATGGAGGACAGAACCATAGAGTATATAGTGAGATGGAGGACAGAACCATAGAGTATATAGTGAGATAGAGGACAGAACCATAGAGTATATAGTGAGATGGAGGACAGAACCATAGAGTATATAGTGAGATGGAGGACAGAACCATAGAGTATATAGTGAGATGGAGGACAGAACCATAGACTATATAGTGAGATGGAGGACAGAACCATAGAGTATATAGTGAGATGGAGGACAGAACCATAGAGTATATAGTGAGATGGAGGACAGAACCATAGAGTATATAGTGAGATGGAGGACAGAACCATAGAGTATATAGTGAGATGGAGGACAGAATCATAGAGTATGTAGTGAGATAGAGGACAGAACCATAGAGTATATAGTGAGATGGAGGACAGAACCATAGAGTATGTAGTGAGATGGAGGACAGAACCATAGACTATATAGTGAGATGGAGGACAGAACCATAGAGTATATAGTGAGATGGAGGACAGAACCATAGACTATATAGTGAGATGGAGGACAGAACCATAGAGTATGTAGTGAGATGGAGGACAGAACCATGAGATGGAGGACAGAACCATAGAGTATATAGTGAGATGGAGGACAGAACCATAGAGTATATAGTGAGATGGAGGACAGAACCATAGAGTATATAGTGAGATGGAGGACAGAACCATAGAGTATATAGTGAGATGGAGGACAGAACCATAGAGTATATAGTGAGATGGAGGACAGAACCATAGACTATATAGTGAGATGGAGGACAGAACCATAGAGTATATAGTGAGATGGAGGACAGAACCATAGAGTATATAGTGAGATGGAGGACAGAACCATAGAGTATATAGTGAGATGGAGGACAGAACCATAGAGTATATAGTGAGATGGAGGACAGAACCATAGACTATATAGTGAGATGGAGGACAGAACCATAGAGTATATAGTGAGATGGAGGACAGAACCATAGAGTATAGTGAGATGGAGGACAGAACCATATATAGTGAGATGGAGGACAGAACCATAGAGTATATAGTGAGATGGAGGACAGAACCATAGAGTATATAGTGAGATGGAGGACAGAACCATAGAGTATATAGTGAGATGGAGGACAGAACCATAGAGTATAGTGAGATGGAGGACAGAACCATAGCGTATATAGTGAGATGGAGGACAGAACCATAGAGTATGTAGTGAGATAGAGGACAGAACCATAGAGTATATAGTGAGATGGAGGACAGAATCATAGACTATATAGTGAGATGGAGGACAGAATCATAGACTATATAGTGAGATAGAGGACAGAACCATAGAGTATGTAGTGAGATAGAGGACAGAACCATAGAGTATATAGTGAGATGGAGGACAGAACCATAGAGTATATAGTGAGATGGAGGACAGAACCATAGACTATATAGTGAGATGGAGGACAGAACCATAGAGTATGTAGTTAGATGGAGGACAGAACCATAGAGTATATAGTGAGATGGAGGACAGAACCATAGAGTATATAGTGAGATGGAGGACAGAACCATAGAGTATATAGTGAGATGGAGGACAGAACCATAGACTATAGTGAGATGGAGGACAGAACCATAGACTATATAGTGAGATGGAGGACAGAACCATAGAGTATATAGTGAGATGGAGGACAGAACCATAGCGTATATAGTGAGATGAGGAGAACCATAGAGTATGTAGTGAGATGGAGGACAGAACCATAGACTATATAGTGAGATGGAGGACAGAACCATAGAGTATATAGTGAGATGGAGGACAGAACCATAGAGTATATAGTGAGATGGAGGACAGAACCATAGAGTATATAGTGAGATGGAGGACAGAACCATAGACTATATAGTGAGATGGAGGACAGAACCATAGAGTATATAGTGAGATGGAGGACATAGAGTATATAGTGAGATGGAGGACAGAACCATAGAGTATATAGTGAGATGGAGGACAGAACCATAGAGTATATAGTGAGATGGAGGACAGAACCATAGAGTATGTAGTGAGATGGAGGACAGAACCATAGAGATGGAGGACAGAACCATATATAGTGAGATGGAGGACAGAACCATAGAGTATATAGTGAGATGGAGGACAGAACCATAGACTATATAGTGAGATGGAGGACAGAACCATAGAGTATATAGTGAGATGGAGGACAGAACCATAGAGTATATAGTGAGATAGAGGACAGAACCATAGAGTATATAGTGAGATGGAGGACAGAACCATAGACTATATAGTGAGATGGAGGACAGAACCATAGAGTATATAGTGAGATGGAGGACAGAACCATAGAGTATATAGTGAGATGGAGGACAGAACCATAGACTATATAGTGAGATGGAGGACAGAATCATAGACTATATAGTGAGATAGAGGACAGAACCATAGAGTATGTAGTGAGATAGAGGACAGAACCATAGAGTATATAGTGAGATGGAGGACAGAACCATAGAGTATATAGTGAGATGGAGGACAGAACCATAGAGTATATAGTGAGATGGAGGACAGAACCATAGACTATATAGTGAGATGGAGGACAGAACCATAGAGTATATAGTGAGATGGAGGACAGAACCATAGAGTATATAGTGAGATGGAGGACAGAACCATAGAGTATATAGTAGTGAGATAGGAGGACAGAGGACAGACCATAGAGTATATAGTGAGATGGAGGACAGAACCATAGAGTATATAGTGAGATGGAGGACAGAACCATAGAGTATATAGTGAGATGGAGGACAGAACCATAGAGTATATAGTGAGATGGAGGACAGAACCATAGAGTATATAGTGAGATGGAGGACAGAACCATAGAGTATGTAGTGAGATAGAGGACAGAACCATAGATATAGTGAGATGGAGGACAGAACCATAGAGTATATAGTGAGATGGAGGACAGAACCATAGAGTATGTAGTGAGATGGAGGACAGAATCATAGAGTATATAGTGAGATGGAGGACAGAACCATAGAGTATGTAGTGAGATGGAGGACAGAATCATAGAGTATGTAGTGAGATGGAGGACAGAACCATAGACTATATAGTGAGATAGAGGACAGAACCATAGACTATATAGTGAGATGGAGGACAGAATCATAGAGTATATAGTGAGACGGAGGACAGAATCATAGAGTATATAGTGAGATAGAGGACAGAACCATAGAGTATGTAGTGAGATGGAGGACAGAACCATAGACTATATAGTGAGATAGAGGACAGAACCATAGAGTATATAGTGAGATGGAGGACAGAACCATAGAGTATGTAGTGAGATGGAGGACAGAACCATAGACTATATAGTGAGATGGAGGACAGAACCATAGACTATATAGTGAGATAGAGGACAGAACCATAGAGTATGTAGTGAGATGGAGGACAGAACCATAGACTATATAGTGAGATGGAGGACAGAACCATAGAGTATGTAGTGAGATGGAGGACAGAACCATAGAGTATGTAGTGAGATAGAGGACAGAATCATAGAGTATGTAGTGAGATAGAGGACAGAACCATAGAGTATATAGTGAGATGGAGGACAGAACCATAGAGTATGTAGTGAGATGGAGGACAGAACCATAGACTATATAGTGAGATAGAGGACAGAACCATAGACTATATAGTGAGATGGAGGACAGAACCATAGACTATATAGTGAGATAGAGGACAGAACCATAGAGTATGTAGTGAGATGGAGGACAGAACCATAGACTATATAGTGAGATGGAGGACAGAACCATAGACTATATAGTGAGGATGGAGGACAGAACCATAGAGATGTGAGAGGACAGAACCATAGAGTATGTAGTGAGATGGAGGACAGAACCATAGAGTATATAGTGAGATAGAGGACAGAACCATAGAGTATACAGTGAGATGGAGGACAGAACCATAGAGTATATAGTGAGATGGAGGACAGAATCATAGAGTATGTAGTGAGATAGAGGACAGAACCATAGAGTATATAGTGAGATGGAGGACAGATCCATAGAGTATGTAGTGAGATGGAGGACAGAACCATAGAGATGGAGGACAGAACCATAGACTATATAGTGAGATGGAGGACAGAACCATAGAGTATGTAGAGATGGAGGACAGAACCATAGAGTATGTAGTGAGATGGAGGACAGAACCATAGAGTATGTAGTGAGATGGAGGACAGAACCATAGAGTATGTAGTGAGATGGAGGACAGAACCATAGAACCAGAACCATAGAGTATATAGTGAGATGGAGAACAGAACCATAGACTATATAGTGAGATGGAGGACAGAACCATAGAGTATGTAGTGAGATGGAGGACAGAACCATAGACTATATAGTGAGATAGAGGACAGAACCATAGAGTATGTAGTGAGATGGAGAACAGAACCATAGAGTATGTAGTGAGATAGAGGACAGAACCATAGAGTATGTAGTGAGATGGAGAACAGAACCATAGAGTATGTATTGAGATTGAGGACAGAACCATAGAGTATATAGTTAGATAGAGGACAGAACCATAGAGTATATAGTTAGATGGAGAACAGAACCATAGACTATATAGTGAGATGGAGGACAGAACCATAGAGTATATAGTGAGATGGAGGACAGAACCATAGACTATATAGTGAGATGGAGGACAGAACCATAGAGTATATAGTGAGATGGAGGACAGAACCATAGAGAATATAGTGAGATGGAGGACAGAACCATAGAGAATATAGTGAGATGGAGGACAGAACCATAGAGTATATAGTGAGATGGAGGACAGAACCATAGACTATATAGTGAGATGGAGGACAGAACCATAGACTATATAGTGAGATGGAGGACTGAACCATAGATTATATAGTGAGATGGAGGACTGAACCATAGAGTATATAGTGAGATGGAGGACTGAACCATAGACTATATAGTGAGATGGAGGACTGAACCATAGAGTATATAGTGAGATGGAGGACTGAACCATAGAGTATATAATGAGATGGAGGACATTATCCTCAGTAAATAAAGAAGGGATAGTGGACGAAAAAGACAAAGGGAGCAGAGAGATAGAAGAGAGAGGATGTGGGGCTGATAAACTGTGATTGCAACATTGCTTGACAGAGCTTAGTGCAGGGCTGTCTGTGTAATGCTCTCAAGACGGATAGAACGAGGCGCTGCGCCTCTCCCTTAGCCCTCTGCTCCGTCACCGCACTCACTCGCTCTTCCCTCTCTCCTCTCTGATTCCTTCGTTCTGTTTTTCCCTGCGATCCCTCTCTCTCTCTCTCTCTCTCTCTCTCTCTCTCTCTACTAACGATGTGTTCTGCCTGCCTCTGCCTGGCTGACTAATGCCCACTGACAGCCCCACTCAGGCAGAAAGTCTATGGCCGCCCCTACACACGCACAGACACACAAACACACATATTTATCCTACATATTTACATTCATGTGATGCACACAAATAGTCACGTACCGAGTGCATGCCAACTCGCTTCAACAACCATGTATTTGGTATCTGGTATTTTATTAAGATCCCCATTAGCTGTTGCAAAGCAGCAGCTCCTCTTCCTGGGGTCCAAACAAAACATGAAACACAATACAGAATGACATAATACAGAACATCATTAGACAAGAACAGCTCAAGGACAGAACTATCAGTGCATTGGCACTGATAGAGCTACAATAGACAAATCACACCCAATCTTTCACGTCACATGTAGAGAGATGTATATAACAGATGGCACATGCATACATATACTGTATGTTTTCACATACATGGTAGCACTGGCCTAAAGGTTAAACAAACATAATATAGAGATGGTCTCTGTAGAAAACCTCACTGCTTTTAGTTAGAACTCTGTCTAGTCACACACACACACACACACACACACACACACACACACACACACACACACACACACACACACACACACACACACACACACACACACACACACACACACACACACACACACACACCCAGTCCCGCGTGTCTCACCAGTGTCTCGGTGTCGTCTCGCCAGTGGAAGAGAGGCTAGGAATGAGGTCAGTGAGTAAGTCTTTCACACAGGGCTACACCTCTGGGTCCCCCCCCCCCCCGGTCCCAGTACACACACACACACACACACACACACACACACACACACACACACACACACACACACACACAGTCCCAGGCTGCTCACGGCTTCACGCTCCCCCAGCTGATGGTTCCAGCCCACCCATTAGTCTGTGTTAAGCAAGACCTCTGTGGCCTCTCTATGCTCTGGCACACATTTCACTGTGACTGGGTATATATATATATATATATATATATATATATATATATCTTTCTGTCTCTATATCTATGTCTCTCTCTCTCTCTGTTTCTCTTTCTGTCTCTATATCTTTCTCTATATATATCTGTCTCTCCCTCTCTGTCTCTCTGTGTCTCTTTCTCTTTCTGTTTCTATATGTCTCTCCCTCTCTCTCTATATATATATATATATCTGTCACTTTCTCTCTCTCTCTCTCTCTCTCTCTCTCTCTATCTCTCTCTATGTGTCTCTCTCTTTCTGTCTCTATATATCTCTCTCTATATCTCTCTATATATCTCTCTCTCTCTCGCTCTCTCTCTCTCCCTCTCTCTGTCTCTCTCTCTTTCTGTCTCTACATCTCTGTCTCTCGCTCCCCCGGGTACTGTACTGCTCTGTATCTGTGGAAGTAGAACAACTGTTTGTAGACTTTGTGAGCAGTATTTGTGATGTATATTCAAATGGGAATGAAGCTGGAACTGATTGTATAACAGTATAACTAGATTAGTATAATGTTTTTGTTGAAACAGAAACTATTTTGTTTTGGAAATGGATGATACATTTCCATGTTGTATAAATCTTTGGAAGTCTATCAGTGATACGACAGATAAAGGATCATAATTTGATCACCCTGTTGTTGCAGGGAATGCAAACGTGTAGTATATTCAAGGTTTAAAAAAATGCCTTCTAAAGTTTATAATTTACAATTTAAAATGTTAGACTTGGTTTGCACTAACAAAAAATGTATCAACCCCAACACAAATGTCCATTAATTATAATCCACATAATAATTAACATTTCCTTCAGGATTATTTTCCTGTGGTGAGAAATAGGTTGAATTAAGATCCTACACCTGTATCCGTTTATATTCCTTTCATTGATATTCTAAGAAATAGGATTATGAGGGATAGAACTTCTATAGCCTTTAATGAAGTTTATTGTCTAGTCTGAAAAGACTTGAACATTCATCTATACTCCACCCCTCTGTTACCAATGACACCCCTTCACGCACACACACACACACACACACACACACACACACACACACACACACACACACACACACACACACACACACACACACACACACACACACACACACACATTCCAGCGTCTCCATTAGCAATTCATGAGGCTGGTCTCATTATAAGTTCAGTTTTAGCGTGGGCCTCTGAAGTGTGTGTGTGTGTGTGTGTGTGTGCGTGTGTGTGTGTGAGAGAGTGTGATTCTCTGAAGTATATGGCTGGAGCAACTTATTCATATTTCATAGTCTCCCATTGAGGAACTAAAAAGTAGTCGACCCTCTTCCGCTACTAAGTGCTCCTATTCTTCTCGTCTTCTTCTTCTTCTTTCACATTTCCCCCTCTTTTCTCGTTAGACTCTCTCCTCCAGTTCCCTCTCTCGCATTCGCTCTCTTCAGATCTCTCTCCCCATTCCTCTTCCATTCTCTCTCTCTCCGTTTCTGTCTCCTCAGCTACCCCCCTCTCTTGCACGGTGCCGCCACTCAGACCCTAACTCAAACTGACTTAATTGGGATGTCTTTGTTCCAGGAACTGTGGGCATCCCTTCCCCTTCCCCTTCTCCCTGTATCCTAACCAGAGAGAGATTGACAGAGAGAGAGAGGAGGAATGGGTAGAGGTAGAGACGGAGGGGAGGAGGAGGAGAGAGAGGGGGGGATCCAAAGTGAACCTCTACCAGTGCCATGCTGAGGCGCGGGTTGTGAAGGGGGTTGTGGGGCTGTGTGTGTGTGTGTGTGTGTGTGTGTGTGTGTGTGTGTATAGGGGTGGGGGACCCGGGGTGAAGGGAGGGGGGATGCCTGATTGTCAGCCTGGCAGACAGAAGCTCTGCCCCTGAAACAAACCCATGCATGAATAAGTCATTAAATGCAGTCTGTGTGTCTGAACGAGTGGAATGAACAGAGGACCATCAGATCGGAGAGGAGAGGAGAGGAGAGGAGGATGAGAGAAGGGGACCATGGGAGGAGGGGAGAGTGTGAAAACGAGACAGACGTCACATTCCCTGGCAATGACAACCAGAGAGAGAAAGAGCGGGAGAAAGAGAGGGAGATTATTTGATTGGTTTGGTACAGGGTGGGGGCATGTGTGTTTGTATTGTGCGTGTGTGTGTTTGTGTGTGTCTGCATGTGCATGTGTGAGCGCTTGCGTGTATATGTTTGTGCGTGCATGTTTGTGTATGGGTGGTGATGGGGGTGTTAGGATGATGAGACTAGAGTTGGCCTATTGTAGTCTCTATTGTAATCACTATTGTCGTCTCTATTGTAGTCTATTGTAATCTCTATTGTAGTCTCTATTGTAGTCTATTGTAGTCTTTATTGGAGTCTATTGTAGTCTCTATCCTCTCCTTATTGTCGTCTGCAGGAATGCATGTTATAAGATTTGAGCGTGTGCATTTTACATACCAAAACACATTGTCTGCCTCCTGCGGTGAGTATACAAGTGATAAGCAGTGAGAAGAATAATTCCATGACAGACAGTGAAGGAAGAGAGAGAGAGAGTATGGGAACAAATATGTTTTCTTTCAGGCCAATAAGGCTAATTTGAATGTTGAGACGTAGGAGAGGAGTTCTCGTTCTCTCTTCTTCGAAGTACATGACCTTCTTCATGTAACCCTCCAACCGCCCCCTTTCCTTTCCAATCAGATTAATAATCTTCTCCCTCTCTTCATCCCCCCTCTCTCTTTCCCTTGCTCTTCTGCCTCTCATATTCCTTTGTTTATTACACCACTCAGACTCTACAAGTTTTCCATGACGGATGTGTTCTGTGTTCTGTATTGTGTGAGTCCCCGTTCAAAGCTCTGTCAGATCTAGCGCACATTTTGTGAGCTGAGGGTTTCAAGTTCACGCCAGGACATGTCTATATATATATATATATATATATATATGTGTGTGTGTGTGTGTGTCCAGGTGGAGGTGAATGGGAGGGGGGAGCAACACATAAAATTTGCAATAGTGAGGCATTATTTATTTCAGCCTCGCTTTCCTTCTCTTTTTTTTGTTCTCCTCCTCGAAAACCAACTGTTTCTCTTTCAGCATCTTAAACCATAACCCCCCCTCCAGCCTCTCTCTCTCCTCTCTCTCTCTCTCTCTCTCTCTCTCTCTCTCTCTCTCTCTCTCTCTCTCTCTCGCTCTCTCTCTCCCTCTCTCTCTCTCTCTCGCTCTCTCTCTCCCTCTCTCTCTCTCTCTCTCTCTACTACATTCTCTCCTCTGTATTCCTCCTTCTGTCTTCTCTCCTTTCTTTCTGTCTACTATGGTCATGTCTCATGGGGAAGAGAGTTGGCAAGAAGCAGGCTTGCTACCATGGAAACAGGAACCCTCCCTCTCCCACAGGTCTCCTTAGCAACTGGTAGCTTGGCATTGTAGTAATGAGCAGACCCAGTGTGCCAGGCTAACAGAGCATGAGAGGAGCGTGTGTGTACAGTGCCTTCAGAAAGTATTCATACCCCTTGACTTATTCCACATTTTGTTGTGTTACAGACATAATTCTAAATTGAATAAATTGAGATGTTTGGTCATTCTCACCTATCTACACACAATACCCTATAATGACAGTGAAAACATGTTTTTGAATGTTAAGCAAATTGATTGAAAATAAAATACAGAAATATCTTATTCACATAAGAATTCACCACCCTGAATCAATGTTACATTCACCTTTGGCAGTGATTACAGCTGTGATTCATTTTGGGTAAGTCTCTAAGAGCTTTGCACACCTGGATTGAATAATATTTGCACATTATTATTTTTTAAATTCTTCATGCTCTATCAAGTTGGTTGTTGATCATTGCTAGACAAACCTTTTCAAGTCTTGCCTTAGATGTTCAAGCATATTTAAGAAAACATTGTAACTTGGCCACTCAGGGACATTCAATGTCATCTTGGTAAGCAACTCCATTGTATATTTGCCCTTGTGTTTTAGGTTATTGTCCTGCTGAAAGGTGAATTTGTCTCCTAGTGTCTGTTGGAAAGCAGACTGAAGCAGGTTTTACTCTAGGATTTTTCCTATGCATAGCTCTATTCAATGTATTTTTATCTAGAAAAAACTCCCTAGTCCTTGCAGATGACAAGTATACCCATAACATGATGCAGCCAACAACATTCTTGAAAATATGAAGTGGTACTCAGTGATGTGTTGTGTTTGATTTGCCACAAAATGATCGCTTTGTATTCATTTTGTGTTCATTTCATGCTACATTTATTTCAGTTTTATTGAAAACAGCAATGATTTTTAGAATATTTGTTATCTGTACAGGATTCCTTCTTTTCACTCTGTCATTTAGGTTAGTATTGTAGAGTAACTGCAATGTTGTTGGTCCATCTTCAGTTTTCTCCTATCACAGCCATTAAAATCAATAACTGTTTTAAAGTCACCATTGGCCTCATGATGAAATCCCTGAGGGGTTTCCTTCCTCACCAGTAACTGAGTTAGTGAGGATGCCTGTATCTTTGTAGTGACTGGGTGTATTGATACACCATCCAAAGTCTAACTGATCAAAGGGATATTCAATGTCTGTCTACCAATAGCTGCCCTTCTTAGTGAAGCATTGGAAAACCTTCCTGGTCTTTGTGGTTGAATCTGTGTTTGAAATTCACCACTCAACTGAGGGAACTTACAAATAATTGTATGTATGTGGTACAGAGATGAGGTAGTCATTAAAAAAATGATGTGTATAGAAGTTTTCTATATATATATGTGTGTTTGTTTGTGTGTGTGTGTGTGTGTGTGTTTCTGCTAGCTTTTTAACAGTGTATGACTAACAAAAGCAGCGTGAGAAATACCAAATAACTGAGCCTCTCCAAGGTATGAGTGTGAATTTTCCATTTGCAAACCATTTTCAAGAAAGATCAAATTCTTGACACATTTTAATGCATTTCATGGAGTTGACAGTCTGAAGAAGAACACTACATGTTATCATGTTTGACTTTATGAAGCAGTGTCTTTGTGTTGTGCTTCGTTGTACAGATCAGGTTTCTCCTCTCAGAGACACGGGGAACAATTAGCATGTGACATGGTTGATGATTGATTGTGTACACAACACCCACCCAGGATTCAGTGGGAGAGTAAAATGATATGATATTCTATGGGCGTAATGTTTTACCAAAGCCTATTGGAAGATATAACATTCTATCAATGGATTGGATTTCTTTCTATTTGAATGGCAACCGTTACTAAGACACCGTATAAAATGAGGGACTCCTGGAAAGGGGAAAGTGTTCTGGAGCTGTCCATTTGGTATTTTGTTACTTTGATATTTTGGAGTCATCTGATTCTGAAACATGTTAGCCTCAGTATGGACATAGATCTGATGGTGTAAAGTACTGAATTGATGGTCTCTCCAGAGACACAGTGCCAGGTGCCAGGTGTTTCTCCAGAGACACAGTGCCAGGTGCCAGGTGTTTCTCAGCTCTCTCTCTCTCTCAGGTGTTATGGAGCCTGGAGCTCCCGAAGGTGTCTCCTCTCTTCACCTGGACTCAGCTCTCTCTGACGGAGCCATGATCTCCCACTGGGGACAGAGGTTTGAGCTCCCGAAGGTGTCTCCTCGCTTCACCTGGACTCAGCTCTCTCTGACGGAGCCATGATCTCCCACTGGGGACAGATGTTTGAGCTCCCGAAGGTGTCTCCTCTCTTCACCTGGACTCAGCTCTCTCTGACGGAGCCATGATCTCCCACTGGGGACAGAGGTTTGAGCTCCCGAAGGTGTCTCCTCTCTTCACCTGGACTCAGCTCTCTCTGACGGAGCCATGATCTCCCACTGGGGACAGAGGTTTGAGCTCCCGAAGGTGTCTCATCGCTTCACCTGGACTCAGCTCTCTCTGACGGAGCCATGATCTCCCACTGGGGACAGAGGTTTGAGCTCCCGAAGGTGTCTCCTCGCTTCACCTGGACTCAGCTCTCTCTGACGGAGCCATGATCTCCCACTGGGGACAGAAGTTTGAGCTCCCGAAGGTGTCTCCTCGCTTCACCTGGACTCAGCTCTCTGACGGAGCCATGATCTCCCACTGGGGACAGAGGTTTGAGCTCCCGAAGGTGTCTCATCGCTTCACCTGGACTCAGCTCTCTCTGACGGAGCCATGATCTCCCACTGGGGACAGAGGTTTGAGCTCCCGAAGGTGTCTCCTCTCTTCACCTGGACTCAGCTCTCTCTGACGGAGCCATGATCTCCCACTGGGGACAGAGGTTTGAGCTCCCGAAGGTGTCTCATCGCTTCACCTGGACTCAGCTCTCTCTGACGGAGCCATGATCTCCCACTGGGGACAGAGGTTTGAGCTCCCGAAGGTGTCTCCTCGCTTCACCTGGACTCAGCTCTCTGACGGAGCCATGATCTCCCACTGGGGACAGAGGTTTGAGCTCCCGAAGGTGTCTCCTCGCTTCACCTGGACTCAGCTCTCTCTGACGGAGCCATGATCTCCCACTGGGGACAGAGGTTTGAGCTCCCGAAGGTGTCTCATCGCTTCACCTGGACTCAGCTCTCTCTGACGGAGCCATGATCTCCCACTGGGGACAGAGGTTTGAGCTCCCGAAGGTGTCTCATCGCTTCACCTGGACTCAGCTCTCTCTGACGGAGCCATGATCTCCCACTGGGGACAGAGGTTTGAGCTCCCGAAGGTGTCTCCTCGCTTCACCTGGACTCAGCTCTCTCTGACGGAGCCATGATCTCCCACTGGGGACAGAGGTTTGAGCTCCCGAAGGTGTCTCATCGCTTCACCTGGACTCAGCTCTCTCTGACGGAGCCATGATCTCCCACTGGGGACAGAGGTTTGAGCTTCCGAAGGTGTCTCCTTGCTTCACCTGGACTCAGCTCTCTCTGACGGAGCCATGATCTCCCACTGGGGACAGAGGTTTGAGCTTCCGAAGGTGTCTCCTTGCTTCACCTGGACTCAGCTCTCTCTGACGGAGCCATGATCTCCCACTGGGGACAGAGGTTTGAGCTCCCAAAGGTGTCTCATCGCTTCACCTGGACTCAGCTCTCTCTGACGGAGCCATGATCTCCCACTGGGGACAGAGGTTTGAGCTACCAAAGGTGTCTCCTCTCCTCGTTCCACCTGGCATGTTGTGAAAGCTCAGGGAGGCACTTCGCTATTCTACAGGTGTGATTG
>NC_088402.1:30250577-30328077 GCF_034236695.1 Oncorhynchus nerka
TACCGAGTCAATGTGCGGGGGTACAGGTTAGTCAAAGTCTTTTGTAAAGTGACATAACAACAACGAGGCTATATACAGGGGTCCCGGTACCGAGTCAATGTGCGGGGGTACAGGTTAGTCAAAGTCTTTTGTAAAGTGACATAACAACAACGAGGTTATATACAGGGGGTCCCGGTACCGAGTCAATGTGCGGGGGTACAGGTTAGTCAAAGTCTTTGTAAAGTGACATAACAACAACGAGGTTATATACAGGGGTCCCGGTACCGAGTCAATGTGCGGGGTACAGGTTAGTCAAAGTCTTTTGTAAAGTGACATAACAACAACGAGGTTATATACAGGGGGTCCCGGTACCGAGTCAATGTGCGGGGGTACAGGTTAGTCAAAGTCTTTTGTAAAGTGACATAACAACAACGAGGTTATATACAGGGGGTCCCGGTACCGAGTCAATGTGCGGGGGTACAGGTTAGTCAAAGTCTTTTGTAAAGTGACATAACAACAACGAGGTTATATACAGGGGGTCCCGGTACCGAGTCAATGTGCGGTGGTACAGGTTAGTCAAAGTCTTTTGTAAAGTGACATAACAACAACGAGGTTATATACAGGGGGTCCCGGTACCGAGTCAATGTGCGGGGGTACAGGTTAGTCAAAGTCTTTTGTAAAGTGACTATGCATAGAAAAGAAAAAGCGAATAGCAGCAGTGTAAAAACAGAGCGGGGGGGGTCAATGTAAGTAGTCTGGTGGCCATTTGATTAATTGTTCAGCAGTCTTATAGCTTGTGGATAGAAGCTGTTAAGGAGCCTTTTGTTCCTAGACCTGGCGCTCCGGTACCGCTTGCCGTGCAGTAGAGAGTACAGTCTATGACTTGGGTGACTGGAGTCTTTGACAATTCCTCTGACACCACCTAGTACTGTATATACAGTTGAAGTCAGAAGTTTACATAGACTTAGGTTGGAGTCATTAAATCAAAATTTTCAACCACTCAAATGTCTTGTTAACAAACTATAGTTTTGGCAAGTCGGTTAGGACATCTACTTTGTGCATGACACAAGTAATTTTACAACAATTGTTTACAGACAGATTATTTCACTTATAATTCACTGTATCACAATTCCAGTGGGTCAGAAGTTTACATACACTAAGTTGACTGTGCCTTTAAACAGCTTGGAAAATTCCAGAAAATGATGTCATGGCTTTAGAAGCTAACTGACATAATTTGAGTCAATTGGAGGTGTACCTGTGAATGTATTTCAAGGTCTACCTTCAAACTCAGTGCCTCTTTGCTTGACATCATGGGAAAATCAAAAGAAATCAGCCAAGACCCTAGAAAAACAATTGTAGACGTCCATAAGTCTGGTTCATCCCTCCATACTGCTCAGGCAAGGAGACGCGTTCTGTCTCCTAGAGATGAACGTGAAAAGTGCAAATCAATCCCAGAACACAGCAGAGGACCTTGTGAAGATGCTGGAGGAAACAGGTACAAAAGTATCTATATCCACAGTAAAACGAGTCCTATATTGACATAACCCGAAAGGCCTCTCAGCAAGGAAGAAGCCACTTCTCCAAAACCGCCATAAAAATAGAGACTATGGTTTACAACTGCACATGGGGGCAAAGATTGTACTTTTTGGAGAAATGTCCTCTGGTCTGATGAAACAAAAATAGAACTGTTTGGCCATAATGACCATTGTTATGTTTGGAGGAAAAATGGGGAGGATTGCAAGCCAAAGAACACCATCTCAACAGTGAAGCACGGGGGTGGCAGCATCATGTTGTGGGGGTGCTTTGCTGCAGGAGGGACTGGTGCTCTTCACAAAATAGATGGCATCATGAGGTAGGAAAATTATGTGGATATATTGAAGCAACATCTCAAGACATCAGTCAGGAAGTTAAAGCTTGGTCGCAAATGGGTCTTCCAAATGGACAATGACCCCAAGCATACTTCCAAATTTGTAGCAAAATGGCTTGTGACAACATGGCCAAGGTATTGGAGTGGCCATCACAAAGCCCTGACCTCAAACCTATAGACCATTTGTGGGCAGAACTGAAAAAGTGTGTGTGAGGCCTACAAACCTGACTCAGTTACACCAGCTGTGTCAGAAGGAATGGGCCAAAATTCACCCAACTTATTGTGGGAAGCTTGTGGAAGGCTACCCGAAACGTTTGACCCAAGTTAAACACTTTAAAGGCAATGCTACCAACTACTAATTGAGTGTATGTAAACTTCTGACCCACTGGGAATGTGATGAAAGAACTAAAAGCTGAAATAAATCATTATCTCTACTATTATTCTGACATTTCACATTCTTAAAATAAAGTGGTAATCCTAACTGACCTAAGACAGGGAATTTTTACTTGGATGAAATGTCAGGAATTGTGAAAACTGAGTTTAAATGTATTTGGCTAAGGTGTATGTAAACTTCTGACTTCAACTTTAGGTCCTGGATGTCAGGAATCTTGGTCCAAGTGATGTACTGGACCATATGCACTACCCTCTATAGCGCCAAAATGTCAGATTAGAGCTTTGATCAGCATGAAAATTCTAACCTGATGCTACCTGAGCTTGATGAGCCATATAATAAATACATTTTATGAGCCGTACATTAATGACTTTTAATGAGCTCAAACCCAAAAAAGCCCATATGATTGTGCTGTTATCCAACAGGCTACATACAGTGCATCCGGAAAGTATTCAGACCCCGTAACGTTGTTCGTTACAACCTTATTATAAAATGTATTAAATAGATGTTTTCCTCATCAGTCTACACAGAATACCCCATAATGACAAAGCAAAAACATGTTTTTAGACATTTTTGCAAATGTATTAAAACAGAAATATCACATTTAAATAAGTATTCAGACCCTTTGCTTTGAGACTCGAAATTGATCTCAGGTGCATCCTGTTTCCATTGATCATCCTTGAGATGTTTCTACAACTTAATTGGAGTCCACCTGTGGTAAATTCAATGGATTGAACATGATTTGGTAAGGCACACAGCTGTCTATATAAGGTCCCACAGTTGACAGTGCATGTCAGGGCAAAAACCAAGCCACGAGGTCGAAGGAATTGTCCATAGAGTTCAGAGACAGGATTGTGTCCAGGCACAGCTCTGGGGAAGTGTACCAAAAAATGTCTGCAGCATTGAAGGTCACCAAGAACACAGTGGCCTCAATCATTCTTAAAGTTTGGAACCACCAAGACTCTTCCTAGAGCTGGCCACCCAGCCAAACTGAGCAATCAGGGGAGAAGGGCCTTGGTCATGGAGGTGACCACGAACCTGACAGAGCTTGAGAGGATCTGCAGGGAAGAATGGGAGTAACTCATATGGGGTATTGTGTTTAGATTGATGAGGTGGAAAAATGCAATTTCATCCATTTTAGAATAAGGCTGCAACGTAACAAAATGTGGAAAAAGTCAAGGGGTCTGATTACTTTCCGAATGAGCTGTATATGATATAGGCACATCACGCACGACAGAAAAACACTAAAGCCCATAGATTGGATGTAGCTAGCTATATGCTCTCTTGGGTAAATAAATGAAATGCGCCAGTAGGCTAATCTTTTTGAGTGTGAACTGAATTACCGTACTGTATTGTATTTGACTGTATTATATGGACTGGAATTACGCACCTAATTTAAACCATGCTAAAGCAGAAGAGAACATGCGGTTCTGGTGCAGACCATGTGACCAGACCATGTGACCAGACCATGTGACCTACAAAGTTACAAATATGATTTCCATTTTGAAATATCATAGGTCCTATTTCTAAAATGAATAGGCTGATGCACATATACCTTCCATAATATTTCAGCAAATGTTATTAGCCGACCTCTTTCTCTCTCGTTGCTTCATTCCTCCCTCGCTTTCGACAGTTAAATGAAACACGTTTTGTTGTCCTTATCGTCATCATTCTAATGACATCCTTAAATAATATAGGACTAGAATTAGATGCAGAAGGCTTTCACTTCTCTTCACGGAGATTGAATGCTTATGGGTCTGAATAAATAACTTTTATAGCTTACCGCCATCGCGAGTTTGCTCTTCTTTCTTACCCTTGTGTTCTATTGGCTGCTGTATTTAACATTCAGCAAAAAAAGAGGTTGCGTCCCTCTTCGAATAGTCTATTTCTATAAGAAATGCTAAGAAAATAATTTCAGCAAGCTATTCTAGTCTAGCTGATCCTGCATGGGACTCCAAGAGCTAAGGAGCGTTTTTAAGGAGAGAGGCCAGTGGAGCACAGGTGCGTGCGTATTGCGCAAGAGACAAAGGCTATAGGTTAGAAGCTTACTATGCATAACCCATCATTAATTTGCTAAATATAAGGCTAATACTGCTTTGAATGTATTACCTGAAAGAGCTAGGCTAGGATGTCTATATATAGGGTTTTAGATATCAATCTAGAACAGAATAATCTATTTTGGATGCCATTTGAATGGATTTGGAGAGAGAGAAAGACCATATTAGATTAATAGGCTGTTTTAAAACTCTGCAACTGCAAAAAAATAAAACATCTTTACAATTAAAAAACAAGTTGACCCCGAAAGCCCAATGCAGATGGGTAGACTATGCTGCAGCAAATGTAGGCCTGCCTGTCACAAGAAAAAAGTTAGCGTGATGAGATGATAGGTCTATATGCATTGTGAACTGCGTTGCATACTGAGAGGCTCTGTCCCCACCCTGATCGTTGATTCATCATGCAGAGGCCATAAAGAAGCCAGATTTAGACATCACACATACAGTGGGGCAAAAAAGTATTTAGTCAGCCACCAATTGTGCAAGTTCTCCCACTTAAAAAGATGAGAGAGGCCTGTAATTTTCATCATAAGTACACTTCAACTATGACAGACAAAATGAGAAAAAAAATCCAGAAAATCACATTGTAGGATTTTTAATGAATTTATTTGCAAATTATGGTGGAAAATAAGTAATTTAACAGTTCCATTTCAAGCCATGCTGTTCATATAACTAATTTATTATAATTAACCGGTTTCTCGCAGTTATTTATCCCGGAAAAAGGGAGTGGTTTTTGGCAGTAAATCTCAGTAAAACTAGGTAACCAGGTTCCCGCCATTCAACCCTAACTACTACTGCTACTACCTCTACTGTGATAGCACCACTACAGCTGTCACATACTATTGTTCCCACTACCACTACAGCAAGTACAACACAGTACCAAAACTGCTAATATCATTACTATAGCCCTCCCACTCCCACCATAACCCACATATCTTTAGAACAACCTTGTATACTGCTGCTTGTGTTGACCTATTATATTTCCCTTCAATCCATCAGAGCATTGTGTCTCTCTCTTCTCCACTCCCCAGCTACACATTCCCCTTCTCTTCCCCCTCTTCCATTAATCCGTGAGCCTCCCAGTCCTTTATTTCCTTTCAAAGAGACAAGCACTGCCCGTGACATCAGTCACAGGAAGTGAATCTTTAGCGTCGACTCATTTCCATCGATCGCCTTCAGACAGGCTTAGTAGAATAGAGGCAGGCGAGAGGAAAGCCATTCCCACACAGCCCACTCTGGCTCCTGCTCTCTCTCGCTCTCTCCCCGCATACAGAAAGAAAGCCTCTCTCTCCACAATGAATGCATGCAGTCGTCAGCAGCTTTTATCTTCTCCCTCCACTCCTCCACTGCTGCTTATGATCAAACAAATGCTACGGCACAGAGTGTAGACTCCCCATTGACAGCACCGGCCGTGTGTAATGACACACACACACACACACACACACACACACAGTTTTGTATTGCTATCCTTGTGGGGAACAAGGAATTGATTCCTATCCAAAATCTTATTTTCCCTAACTCTAAATCTAATCCTAACCGTAACCTTAACCCTTAACCTAACCATTACCCTAACCTTAACCATAACCTTAACCCCAAACCCCTAACCCTAAAATTATACCTAACCCTAATTGTAACCCTAACCCTAATCCCTAAGCCTAAAATACACATTTTCCTTGTGGGGGACCAGAAATATGTCCCCACTTGTCTGAATTTTCCTTGTTTTGCTATCCTCGTGAGCACTTCTGGTACCCACACACACACACACACACACACACATTGACAGGGCCGACCGTGCATAATGACGGTTAGCTGTGTGAAATTGATGAATAAATAATGGTTAGAGCATGGTGGAAAATCTGCTTTTGTCTAGTGTCTAGTCCTACTATAAACGCTCCTTTAGAACATTCCCCCAGAACACTCAGGGTTAGTATGGACTGTCCATATTCCGTCTTAACCACCTCTAATAGAACACCGTCCACATGCACAGTATGTAAAACAGAACGCTCTGAATTCTAGAACGCTCTGGAATGTGTCGTGTTAAAATGTGAAAGCAACACAAAAAACGGAATATAATTCATTACATGATGTTCCAGTGAATTCTCTAAATAACCTCCCCATTCCACAGAGTTCTCCACTGAGGATAGAGTGGTAAAAGCTAGAATATAAAAACGTCCAGTCGGTGAGATGCAGAGGAAAGGGGAGCAGAGGCATCAACCTGCTCCACTCTTGGACGTTTACAGACCTGTGGCAGGGAGAGTAAATCAACACAGCTTTCTTGTGGTTTTCAGTTCAGCCTACAGTACAGTACTCTCGGATGAGCAGCTGGTTCCTCCGTGTTAAATGTTTATAGCTAGTATCAAAATCAAGCGAATGCAGGGTGTGTAGAATATCATGAATAAACCAAGGAGAACCAGTAAACTAGATGCTCCCAGATGTTTAAAGAAGTGCCCATAGACAGTGGTCCAAAATATGCCTGATTAAAAATGGATTCCTTGTATGTCAACAGCTCTTCAAAACACAAAATACTGTACAAGCTGACTTTCTTCTACCTAATGAGCTTAGAGTGATGTACAGTGCATTCCGAAAGTATTCAGACACCTTGACCTTTCCCACATTTTGTTACATTACAGCCTTATTCTAAAATGGATGAAATTACATTTGTTCCTCAACAATCTACACACAATAACACATAATGAAAAAGCAAAAAATACCTTATTTACATGAGTATTCAGACCCTTTGCTATGAGACTCGAAATTGAGTTCAGGTGAATCCTGTTTCCATTGATCATCCTTGAGATGTTTCTACAACTTGATTGGAATCCACCTGTGGTAAATTAAATTGATATGACATGATTTGGAAGGGGACACACCTGTCTATATAAGGTCCCACATTTGACAGTGCATGTCAGAGCAAAAACCAAGCCATGAAGTCGACTGAATTGTCTGTAAAGCTCCGAGACAGGATTGTGTCAAGGTACAGATCTGGGCAAGGGTACCAAAAAATGTATGCATCATTGAAGGTCCCCAAGAACACAGTGGCCTCCATCATTCTTAAATGGAAGAAGGTTGGAATGACTAAGACTCTTTCTAGAGCTGGCCACCCAGCCAAACTGAGATATCGGGGGAGAAGGGCCTCTGTGAGCTCCAGAGTTCCTCTGTGGAGATGGGAGAAACTTCCAGAATGACAACTATCTCTGCAGCACTCCACCAAACAGGCATTTATGGCAGAGACAGACGGAAGCCACTCCTCAGTAAATGGCACATGACAGCCTGCTTGGAGATTGCCAAAAAGCAACTAAAGGACTCATACCACGAGAAACAAGATTCTCTGGTCTGATGAAACCAAGATTGAACTCTTTGGCCTGAATGCCAAGCGTCATGTCTGTAGGAAACCTGGCACCATCCCTATGGTAAAGCATGGCGATGGGAGCATCATGCTATGAGGATGTTTTTCAGTGGCATGGACTGGGAGACTAGTCAGGATCGAAGAGCAAATTAAGGAGAGATCCTTGATGAAAACCTGCTCCAGAGCGTTCAGGACCTCAGACTGGGGCGAAGGGTCACCTTCCAAAAGTAAAACGACCCTAAGCACACAGCCGAGACAAAGCAAGAGTGGCTGAATGTCCTTGTGTGGCCCAGCCAGAGCCCGGACTTGAACACAATCGGACATCTCTGGAGAGACCTGAAAATAGCTGTGCAGCGACGCTCCCCATCCAACCTGACAGAGCTTGAGAAGATCTGCAGAGAAGAATTGGAGAAACTCCCCAAATACAGGTGTGCCAAGCTTGTAGCGTCATACCCAAGAAGACTCAAGGCTGTAATCGCTGCCAAAGGTGCTTCAACAAAGTACTGAGTAAAGGGTCTGAATACTTATGTTTTTTATTTTTAAGACATTTGCAAACATTTCTGAAAACCTGTTTATGCTTCGTAATTATGGGCTATCGTGTGTAGATGGATGAGGAAAATAAATGATTTAATCCATTATAGAATAAGACTGTAACGTAACAAAATGTGGAAAAGTCAAGGGGTCTGAATACTTTCCGAATGCACTGTACGTCCCAATCAAATCTTGTTATTGGAAGGTACTGTCTGTGTGCCAAAGGGACTATCTGTCTGATTGGGATCAGTTTGTCTGAGGTGAAAGCCTCCTAGACCCGGCATTAAGGAGACTCTTCATCAAGGCTTTTTAAGACCTTATTGTGGCATCAGGATCAATGTCCAATAAATAGGATTAAGCTGATTGGCCAGATATCACTGCTGTCTCACAGCATTGCATTCTCTTCACAAACAACTGTAGTCTGGTCAGCGACCATACAGTAAAAGTTGTCAAGACAGCACAAACAGATCTGGGACCAGGCTAGAACAACTGTTATATGTTTCTTTAGTTGATTCCCCACCAGGATCAGGACTGATAACATAGAGATATGGTAAATCTGTTAAGAGATGGCCGTATACTGACTTGAAACTGGCAGTTGTGTACTGCTGAACGCTAGCAGTGAAAAACATGTTTTCCTCAGAGAATATCAACAGGGACCTTGTGACGTGGACAGGTCAAGCTGTCCATATGTCCAGCCAGGCCGTTCAAGCAGCCTGCGCTTGTTTTTGTTCCGTCCCACCATTTTTGTCACATGTCATAGTCACCGTTTCCACTCAAAATCGTCATGATCCTACTGATCGACCAATCCGTGTCCTGTCGCTGCGGTGTCGGGGTGAGCCCCAGCTAAGGAGTAGCCCAGATTTAGGCAGGATTAGCCTGGGATTGTCCTGGATTACCCAGGCTGGAGAGGGATTAGGTATGTAGTGTGTGTATTGAGGGAGAGTGTGTGTAGAGCGAAAGAAAGAAAGAGGGAGGGAAAGAGCGAGAGCAAAGAGAGGCAGCCGGCCTAGCCTGGTGAGTCTGGGTCAAACTCAGTTTCTATTTATACTCCAGACTACACATGAGCTGCAGCAGTGCTAGCCTGGAAACACACAATCACACCAACTAGCTCTCACAGTCCCACGTCAGAATTACACGTTCATCCAACATTTTGAAGTTGTTGCAAGTTGAAAATGTTGAAGTGTTTAAGTTTAAGTTTAGACATTAACTCCACATTTTTATGGTTTTAGGCTGAAGTTTAAGGTTAGGCTGAAGTTTAGCCATTAACTCATAAATCTTAAGGTTAAGCATTAACTCCAAATGGTTCAAGTAAGGCTTGGGATAGGCTTAAAACAAAAATCTCAAAAACAGCTTTCTATCGCTGGATTCAAAAATGCGAACTTTGGCACAAGAAGCAGATGATTTACGCACATCCGCCATCCTTGTTCACAAAGTCCTAGCAAATCCGAACTCACTGTTGCCCCTAGTGGACGGTTTCCACGTCATCTTCAGACGTCCTCAGACATGGATGAAGGTCGAATACAGACTTGTATCACGGTTGCCCTGGCGGAACACACAGCAGCAGTGCTAGCCTGTTACACAACTCACCCTGCAGGAGTAGAACTGCAGAGACCTGAAGACGAGATCACTCACCGTGCTATCAGTCACACTCAATCTCTCCCAGTGTGTGTGTACGTGTGCCCGTGTCACACTCAGTCTCGCCCAGCCTCAGGCAAGGCCTCTCAGCTTCATGATAGAATATCTTTTGTGACAAGTTAATATAGAGACTACTGTTAATACAGTATGGCAGTGAGATATGACACGGTGGTTCAACGCCCCTAAACTTGCTCATTTGTATCCTGGTTGTGCAGAACAGTGTTAACCACAATGGACAACTTCAATGTTTTTTATGGATGTGAAAATCAAACCTCCTTTTAAGTAAAATATAATTTATATTATATTCTTATAGGTTCCCTATAGGTCCCAGTAGCCTCTTGCGAACTTACATAAATTATTCACGTAGTGGTCATCAGTCTGGTAATAGAAGGCTAAGTCCCAGTACTCCTAGTAGGGTAGTAACAGTGATAGTGGTGGTAGTATGTTCTACCACACATGACTTGCTAATCAGTGAGGCTGACTGTTCCACATAGGTAGCGATAGTTCGCTAGGCAGTGAAGAGTGGTGACTGCTGCTGATTGAGGCTCCCTGGTGGATAGGAACACAAATCTGTCAGACTCAGATAAAAGCCTATTTGGAGTAGCTGCCTTCTCTGCCTGCAGCATCATCAAACAGCATCTGACTGCCATGTACACACACACATACACACTTCATCTCTCTCTGTCTCTCTCTACTCCCTCTCTCGCTTGGTTTACTCTGTTGCCATCGTTACGCCCAGCTGGAGCCCGCCGTCATGTGAGGAACCTGTCAGGGCGTCTCTCTCAGATCACCTGATGTGGGTCGATCTCACGTTGGCCTCGCTCACTATGCCGTCATTCAATTTGCCTTTGATTAAGTCTGTTAGTATACTCGCTGTATGTGGTGTATACCACCACTGCATCTCTACTGCTGTGTTGTGGGTGGGTGTGGGAGTGGAAGTGCATCTGGCTATTGCATCAGCGTGTGCGTGTGCTCATAACTGCTCATGCCATTTGTCAGCTTTGCATTTTCTGCTGAGGACCCCTCGTAGGGCGGAAAGGGCATAAATACATCTCTTATCCGATTTCCACTCCTCTGTAAAAAGACTGGAGTCAAAGCAGCATGTTGTCAGTGGTGGATTGGTGGATGGGGTACATTTGCCAGTTAGAAGTCACTGTTGGGGGGTTCTGGGGGATAGGAAATTGTAGGTAGGACCCAGGATTAATTTGCAACCCACTTAGCTGCTGCATTTTCCTGGAGATGTTTTGTGAGGACACTATATCTTTTGTTCAGGTGTTTTTTGCTTTCAACACAATACCAACCAAACAAAGAGCCGTAGCTAATCTATTTAGTCGGGAGGGAGTCCAATTTCCACTGGTAGGGCCCATAGTTTAGGGTTAGGAGGGGAACATATACACTGACAGACACTATATTGATTCCACAGGGAGGGGTGGGTGGTTAGGAGACTCTTGAATATAGATTTGTATCTCCCATTTCATTTGTTTCTGGGTATTTGGTTGCTTTTCCATGTGAATGGGGGGAGTGGAAATTGTGTCACCAGAGGTGACTAGAAAAGAGATAGGTGGATGGATAGATGGGTGGAGAGAGGGAGAGAATGAGAGACGGCGTGATTAGGAGACGCGGAGTGCCACAGAGAGAAAGATGAATGGTAGAGGACAGCAGCAAAATTGGACAGGAGGCAGAGGAGAGAATGATGGAGAGAATGAGAGAATGAAGATAGAGAACAGGATGAGATGAGGAGACCTGTTAGCTACACGTGATGGGGGAATTAAACCAGGTGGGGAAATAGACTATAGACACGACAATAGTCACCTTAGTAACCTTAATATTGTGATATTAGCTAACTTGTATGGCCAGTTCATGCACCACAATAGATCATACTTTCTTACACAAAACATAACTAGCTAGTTACGTCAAGTTTAAAACCACCAAACTCATGTTCATTTGCATTGCACAGACCAAGCTAAGTACGGTAGATGAGGTAGCCAGATTTCAAACAGGACAAACACTGCAGTTAGTTACTCTACATTTCCTCGAAGAACAACCAAGACCACACAAACCATAGCCAAGAAAACACATTGTTTTGTTAAAAGACAGAAAGATGGTTAAGAAACGCATATAGTCGAACCCCAAATACACATGTAAACCGTACCTCAGTTGTGCATGCTTGCATCAATTTACCAGACTGACAGCATCGCTGTTTCAAATGCACCAGGGGAAACATCAAAATCACTGCATGTGTGACATGCTGTGTTGCAGCCTGGTCTGATAGACTAGACGTAACATAGTACATGTAAATCCAGGACACTGAAATTAGTATGATATGTTACGTTTGGTATGGTTTCATATGACATAGGGTTACATATGGCAAAAATGAGGGTGGTTGGTCGGGGTGGAAGGATGGGTGTATGACACGAAGGTCTAGCAACCCAAAGGTTGAGTGTTCCAACCTCTTTATGGACAACATTAGCATTTAAGCTAATTACCAACTTTGCAACTACTTACTAGTTTCTAGCTACTTTGCAACTACTTAGCATGTTAGCTAAACCTTCCCCTAACCCCAACCTTAATCATTTAACATAACTCCTAACACTAACCTTAACCCTAAACCCTAACCTAGCTAACATGAATGTTAGCCTCAACAATTTGGAATTCGTAACATATCATATATATTGGAAAGTCGTAACATATTGTACTAATTGAAATTCATAACATACATTACCAATTGCAAAATCGTAACGTGTCATACGAATTGTAATTCATAACATATCATGCGAAATGGATGATGGATCTCCACAAATGAATACATACCATACAAAATGTAACATACCAAACTAAATGGAGTGTCTCGGATTTATGTAGATAATAATAAGAAATGCTATGAGATCAGGTTGCAGCCAGCCAGCAGTGTGCAGTCAAAAGAAAAGGAAATGCTAACTTGGTTAACTTTATTAACTGAATCTGTTTTCAACAAATGAACTGTTTTTAGACTATTATATTTTAACCAAGCAAGATAAATGAATGTGTAATCACTACTGAGTGAATGAACAAAATCATTTTGGACTGAACGCATCCACACATTTAAAAGGTCTGTCGAAGTCAAAGTTCCTGGGCAAATTGGTGGTGGCAGCATCATGCTGTGGGGATGTTTTTCAGCGGCAGGGTCAGGATCGAGGGAAAGATGAATGGAGCAAAGTCATCCTTGATGACTGGGGTGAAGTTTCACACTCCAACAGGACAACAACCCTAAGCACACAGCCAAGACAATGCAGTAGTGGCTTTCGGGACAAGTCTCTGAATGTCCTTGAGTGGCCGAGCCAGTGCCCGGACTTGAACCCGATCGAACATCTCTGGAGAGATGAAAATAGCTGTGCAGTGATGCTCCCCATCCAACCTGACAGAGCTTGAGAGGATGTGCAGAGAAGAATGGGACTAAGTCCCCAAATACAGATGTGCCAAGGATGTAGTGTCATACCCAATAAGACTCAAGGCTGTAATCGCTGCTAAAGGTGCTTCAACAGAGTACCGAGTATAGGATCTGAATACTTATGTAAATGTTATAGTTCCGTTTTTTAATATTAATACATTTGCTAATATTCCTAAAAACCTGTTTTTGCTTTATCATTATCGGTTAATGTGCGTAGATTGATGAGGGGGGAAATGATTTAATCCATTTTAGAACAAGGCTGTAACGTAACAAAATGTGGAAAAAGTCAAGGGGTCTGAATACTTTCCGAATGCACTGTATGTTGGTATTGTACATCAAACTCTGTGTAAGCAGGTTGCTTAGGATTCAAACATTCTCAAATAGCCTAATTCATACTTCAATAATATACTGTATGTAATTTGTCTGTATGTATTTTTAGATATAGGTCTATTGTAAATGTGTACAACTACAAACATAACTTGAACCTTTTCACACGTACCAACAAACATGTGTGATCATTCTACAGTGGTCCCAGCAGTGTATGCTCAAACCGGTGTGATCATTCTACAGTGGTCCCAGCAGTGTATGCTCAAACCGGTGTGATCATTCTACAGTGGTCCCAGCAGTGTATGCTCAAACCGGTGTGATCATTCTACAGTGGTCCCAGCAGTGTATGCTCAAACCGGTGTGATCATTCTACAGTGGTCCCAGCAGTGTATGCTCAAACCGGTGTGATTAGAATGCTTATTTAGAACGTCCAGTTTTGATTGATGTAACTGGCCACCCTGTTTTTTCACAGAAACATTTTGCACAAACACAGTCCTTATGAAGTTGTGTCCTGAATGTGACCAATTTGTTTTTGGATGCAATGTTCAGACATTTACAGAAGAAGTGACATTATTACACAATCCTCCAAACCGGAAAATGTAGGCTACATTTGTCCTAGCGCTAACTGAGGAAAGATTGACGTAACACAGGCTGTCATATTTAGTTAACTCTCGGCTGACAGAAACCACAATATGAATTAGGTAATAGCATTTACTATTTATAATTCATCACATCACGGTTGAGCTCACCATTGATAAAACACTTTTTAGTAATCTCACAATGTTTGTGTATGCCGCCATGTTTTTTTTGCTTCAACCAAAGATAATAAGAGGAGACAAGATGAGTTTGGTCTGATTGCAGTATGCACGTTGAACGGGGTGTGTCGTCTACGATCATTCACTTCCCTTCATTCACTTCCGTAATTTTACTCAAAAGATGAGAGAACCATTCCTTCACCTCAGTATAACATCTTTGGTCTGACAGACGTTTCTATGACACCCAGAATGCATTGTATAATGTCAACAAACATGGCACCGGACATAGCTGGCAAATAGCTTAGCATTAGCTCATTATAATCAGTACAACCTTCAAAAAATGTATTTTACACACAGCATAGGTGTCCATTACAATCTATGCAACAATCGTAATGCAGTAGTTGTCACCAGTACTTGAAAACATGAATAAAACTGTAAATGTCAGCCAGAAAATGTGCCAGTTCGTGCAGGACTGTGCAAATGTCTGCATACTTGATCTGCAGAAACAATAGGGAACAGTGTGTGAAAACCTTGTGAAGACTTACAGAAAACATTTGACCTCTGTCATTGCAAAACAAAGGGTATATAACAAAGTATTGAGATAAACTTTTGTTATTGACCAAATACTTATTTTCCACCATCATTTGCAAATAAATTGCTAACAAATCCTACAATGTGGTATTCTGGAATTGTTTTCTCATCTTGTCTGTCATAGTTGAAGTGTACCTATGATGAAAATTACAGGCCTCTCTCATCTTTTTAAGTGGGAGAACTTTCACAATTGGTGGCTGACTAAATACTTTTTTTGCCCCACTGTATATCCACAGTAAAATGAGTAATATATCGACATAACCTGAAAGGCCGCTCAGGAAGAAACCACAAAACCGGCATAAAAAAAAACATACTACAGTTTGTATGGTAATGATAAAGAGAGCATGGTAATGATAAAGAGAGCATGGTAATGATAAAGAGAGTATGGTAATGATAAAGAGAGTATGGTAATGATAAAGAGAGTATGGTAATGATAAAGAGAGCATGGTAATGATAAAGAGAGTATGTAAAATGATAAAGAGAGTATGGTAATGATAAAGAGAGATGGTAATGATAAAGAGAGTATGGTAATGATAAAGAGAGTATGGTAATGATAAAGAGAGCATGAGAGCATGGTAATGATAAAGAGAGTATGGTAATGATAAAGAGAGTATGGTAATGATAAAGAGAGTATGGTAATGATAAAGAGAGGATGGTAATGATAAAGAGAGCATGGTAATGATAAAGAGAGTATGGTAATGATAAAGAGAGTATGGTAATGATAAAGAGAGCATGGTAATGACAAAGAGAGTATGGTAATGATAAAGAGAGTATGGTAATGATAAAGAGAGCATGGTAATGATAAAGAGAGTATGGTAATGATAAAGAGAGCATGGTAATGATAAAGAGAGCATGGTAATGATAAAGAGAGCATGGTAATGACAAAGAGAGTATGGTAATGATAAAGAGAGTATGGTAATGATAAAGAGAGTATGGTAATGATAAATAGAGTATGGTAATGATAAAGACTACTTTACTTGGCTATAGCTGAAGAACATGCTTGGCCACAGATACAGTAGGGTACTTAGCTTGACTAGCTCGGACAATCTCTATCCCTGCTAAGCTTCTCCTGCAGGCTGGTTTAGATCTCATCAGAGCCCATATTCAAAAAGTGTCTGCTGATAAAAAGTGTACTGCTGATATCCAGGTTGGCTTCAACTTTAAATACTGCTATAGAGCTGTAGATTAGCTACATAGCAGACACTCAGGCGTAACCCAGGGCTTAAGACATACAAGGCCTGTTCCAATATGCACACTTCATGCCACTTGAGTTATGAAGTGAGGAGTAAGTAGTGTGTTAGTATGCATATTAGAACACAGCTGTAGGGAAGCATCATGTTTTACTTCACATACTGACCTAGTCCCCCAAATAAGGTTAACCAGAGGCAGACATAATATCTACACAGCTACAGCTATTTACACAGGACATGTTGCTGGTTATTGACTCCTCTCTCTTTCTCACTCTCTCCTTCCCCCTCCATCTCTCTCTCTCTCTCTCTCTTTCTCACTCTCCCCCCTCTCTCTCTTCTCTCTCCCTCCCTCCTCTCTCTCTCTCTCTCTCTCTCTCTTTCTCACTCTCTCTCTGTCTCTCTCTCTCTCTTTCTCACTCTCTCTCTCTATCTCTCTTTCTCACTCTCTCTCTTTCTCTCTCTCTCTCTCCCTCCCCCTCCATCTCCCTCTTTCTCTCTCGCTCTTCATCTCCTCTCTCTTTACCATAATATCCAAACAGCTATAATCACTGCCCTGGTACTATTCATAAGGTCATGGTTTATACAGAGTTTAAATAGACTTCACCCCCTCTCTCTCTCTCTCTCTCTCTCCCCCCCCCTCTCTCTCTGTCTCTCTCTCTCTCTCTCTGGCACTCTTCCAGATCTTCATTCTCTCGGCCAAATTACACCCCCCTCTCCCGTCTCCCTCTCTCTCATTCAGCCTCCTGGCTAGATCTCAGTGTTTCATATTTGGAGGCCTTGCAATCGATACAGTGTGTCTGTGATTGGGTTGCCACGTGTGATTAATTTCTGTAACCTTGGTGATAGTTTGATATGGAGTCTCTGGCTGAAACCCTCTGTATTATGTGTGAGTGTGTGCAGACAGGAGTGAGTGTGTGCAGACAGGAGAGGAAGGAAAAGGAAAAGAGGGGAGGGGAGAGGAAGGGAAAGGCAAGGAGAGGAGAGGGTCGAGAGGAGTGGAGAGGAGTCGAGAAGAGAGGAGAGTAGGAGAGAGGAGAGGAGAAGAAGGGAAAGGAGTGGAGAGGAGTCGAGAAGAGAGGAGAGGAGAGGAGAAGAAGGGAAAGGAGTGGAGAGGAGAAGAGAAGGGGGGAGAGGAGAGGAGAAGAAGGGAAAGGAGTGGAGAGGAGAAGAGAAGGGGGAGAGGAGAGGAGAAGAAGGGAAAGGAGTGGAGAGGAGTCGAGAAGAGAGGAGAGTAGGGGAGAGGAGAGGAGAAGAAGGGAAAGGAGTGGAGAAGAGAAGAGAAAAGGGGAGAGGAGAGGAGAAGAGGGGAGAGGAGAGGTATCGATTGACTGTAGCTCTGAGGCGCTTCGCTGCTCTGAGGCGCTTCGCCCTCCTTAGTCTCTCCTCCATCTTTCTCTTTTTATCTCTCCCTCTCTAAGGTGAAATAGTTTGGTGTTGATTTCAAATGATTGTGTGTTTTAAAAAAGTGATTATTTGACCCTAAATGTTCTCTTGGGTGTTTCTGTTTATCTCTCTTTTTCCCTCTCTCCCTATCTCTCTCTCTCTTTCTCTCTCTCTCCCTTTCTCTCCTTCCCATCTATCTCTGCTCTAGAACTCCATCCGCCACAACCTGTCTCTCCACACTCGGTTTGTCCGTGTCCAGAATGAGGGGACAGGGAAGAGTTCCTGGTGGATGCTGAACCCAGAGGGAGGGAAGATGGGGAAGGGACCGCGACGACGCGCCGCCACAATTGACTGCCCCAACGGCACCAAGTACCTGAAGAGTAAAGGACGGGCCAGGGGTAAGAGGCTTGGAGCCGGAGCTGGCAGTGGAGCTGTTGGTCGGGGCAGGCGGCAGGGTTACGGCCTGGGTCACGGGGCTCGACCGGGGATGCATCAGGGGTCTCCGGAGCATGGTAGTCCTGCAGGGAAGGGCGGAGCAGGGGTGGGAGGAGAGGAGTACGATGCCTGGACAGATCTCCACTCCCGGACCTCCTCTTCGGCTTCGACACTTAGTGGCTGCCTTTCTCCCATCCTGGCCGAGGCTGAGCCAGATGAGCCAGAGGAAGGAGGCCTTTCCTGCTCCACCTCCCCCCGCCTCTATCCTAGCCCTACCGCAACTCGCTCTCCTGCCCTGGGCACTGGGGGGCACTGCCCAGGAACCTCCTTGGAGCTGCCCCAACTCACTGACCTGACTGGGGCTATCAGCCTGGAAGAGGGCTACCCCCACCCCCAGAACCACCAAACCCAGCCTCGTAACGGCTACCCCAGCCCCTACGGCACCGGCCCCAAGGGGGAAGGCTCCTACTGCGGCCCCGTCTACGGGCAGCCGCCCCTGGGCATGCTGCAGCTCCATGCCCCCATGCCCATGCAGACCATTCAGGAGAACAAGCGAGCCAGCTTCCAGCGCCCCCTGAGGGCCTACTCAGAGAACAATGCACTGCAGAGCCTGCTGACCGGAGGGCCTGGAGGTCCTCAGTACTGCAGTAAGGACATGGTCACACTGGGAGGGCAAGGGGGGGAGTCACACACGCTGCTGACCCAGGTAACCAACGGGGTTCACAGCCACAATCATAGCCATAGCAACCATAATCATAATAACCACGAGCATGGACACAATTCAGGCCCACACAATGGTCACGGCTCAGTTCATGACCAGAACCCCAGCGGTCATCTTCAGAATGGCCTCCACAATCATGGTCAACCCAACCTGGACTATAACCATAGCCACAAACAACACCTCAGCCCGGCCACTGACTACAACCAGAGTCACAACCACAAACTGAACACAAGCCATGACCACACTCACCAGTCCAACCAGGGTCACCTCCACGGTCACCTCCAGGGTGGACCCAGACCTCCAGCCCTCCAGGCTCTTTCTCCCAGAGTCAACACAGACATCCTGCAGCCCTACAGCCTCAAAACCCCCACCCCAACTCCTAGCCACTATGGCCCCCTCACCCCCCACCTCCCCACCCCCAACCCCTCGTCCCTTCCCCCAACCCTGCCTCTGTTCTCGACATACCCCAGGACCCCTGCCTCCGGCTGGCCTCCGCCCCGGCACCTCACCCCCACCCTCGCCACCAGCCCTACCCCGGTACCACCTACCACCAGGGTATAACTATGACTGACTCCTGGCATGGCTACTACCACCACACTCTCCACCCCACCCAGAACTACCAGGGCCACCCCCACCACAGCACTCACCACCCCAGCCGCATGGCTCCAGACCTGGATGTAAACGTAGACATTCTCCCCAGCAGCCTAGACTGTGACGTGGAGTCCATCCACCTCAATGACTTCATGGACACAGAGGGGATGGGGATGGACTTCAACTTTGACGGCTCCCTGTCTCAAGGAGTGGGCATGGGCATGAGCATAGCCGCTTTCGCCGGAGCGCCGCAGGGACATCACAGCCAGAACTGGGTGCCTGGGTGAAGGGGATTGGTCAGGGAAGCCCAAGGACCAATCAGGACACAGCAGAAAAGCTTTTACCCACAAGGTCGAGCTGCAGAGGTCAGAGGTTAGGGATCAGGGTCGGAGCGTACCCTTGGACTGACTGATTGACTGTGATGCTTAATGCTCCAAGACAAAATAACTGAATGTGTCTTGTCATGTTGTTTCCTGAGGGTCTCTTTAACTGTACAATCTATGTTCTCTCATTCTTTCTCTTCCTCTCTCTTTGTTCATTCTATCCCTTTCTCTCCCTCTCTCTGTGTTCTCTTTCTCATTCCTTCTACACTCTAGTGGTGCCACAGCACCCTCCCAGCTCTGTGCTATCCCCCTGGTTCATGTCCTTCAGTTTGTCTGCTCTACTTTATCAATAATTTCTTGGCCATCCATAAGCTCTCAAGCACTTTTACATCCGTCACTTTCAAAACAGATGCAGTATAACAAAGACCAGGGGAAAGTCAGTCTCTGTTGGCTTAAGTTGAATTTATGCAAACCCCTTTATTATCCATCTCTTCTTATAAAAAAGAGAGAGGCGGTATCTTACTTGAGAACAGGATCAAAGAACTGCATAAATAAATGGGTTCAGCAGGTTGAGATGCGGGTGCTTTTCAGAATGTTTTGCATACTGGTTGGAAAGTAGGGAGGTCGGGTGGATGGAAGGAGGGATGGATGCAGGGTAGGAAGAGGGGGTTGGCTGCACCAGGGTCAGTGCAAATTCTCCTTCTTCCTCAATGATGGAGGGATGAAAAGAGGCAGGGATAGAGGGATGGAGGGATGGATTAAGGTCAGGAGTTCTCCATCTCCCTGGTGGTGTCACCCACAATAGATGGATGGAGGAAAATGGATGGAGGATACATAGAGGATAGATTGAGGATAAGGTTGGTTGGTTGTTGTGTGCCCCAGTGTGGTCCAGGAGGACAGCCATCCATCAGACAGCCTTCATCACCAACTAGTTAAGTGCACGATCTCCTCTTTAATCTGTTGGAGTAATGCGATGGTGATGCATCACTATTGCAAATGTAATGTGTTGCTCCCCCCTCCCATTCACCTCCATCCGCGGACACACACACACACGCACGCACGCACGCACGCACGCACGCACGCACGCACGCACGCAAACACACACACACACACACACACACACACACACACACACACACACACACACACACACACACACACACACACACACACACACACACACACACACACACACACACACACACACACACACACACACACACACACTCACTCTCACCTCCGGACAGACTTTGTCAAGGCTTAATGTGTTTTGGCCAAAGTGATGATTAAGGTCACTGTGCACTAAATAGCGGAGGAGGTAGAGATGGAGGGATGAGGGAGGAAAGAAGAAATGCTAATATTCCCTCTGTGCCTCTTCCTCTCCATTTGGTGGATTTATGTAGCTTTCCCCATAATGAAATGAGGAGTGATCAGGTCCTATCCTCTCTGCATCCCTTCCTCCCTGCCTCCCATCCTCCCATTCTCCCTTCCTCCCTGCCTCCCATCCTCTCTGCCTCCCTGCCTCCCTGCCTCCAATCCTCTCTGCCTCACTGCCTCCCTGCCTCCCATCCTCTCTGCCTCCCTGCCTCCCTGCCTCCCATCCTCCCTGCCTCCCTGCCTCCCATCCTCCCTGCCTCCCATCCTCTCTGCTTCCCTGCCTCCCATCCTCCCATCCTCCCTGCCTCCCATCCTCGTGCCTCCCATCCTCACTGCCTCCCTGCCTCCCATCCTCCCTGCCTCCCTGCCTCCCATCCTCCCTGCCTCCCTGCTTCCCATCCTCCCTGCCTCTCTGACTCCCATCCTCCCTGCCTCCCTGACTCCCATCCTCCCTACCTCCCTGACTCCCATCCTCTCTGCCTCCCATCCTCTCTGCATCCCTGCCTCCCTGACTCCCATCCTCCCTGCATCCCATCCTCCCTGCCTCCCATCCTCCCTGTCTCCCATCCTCCCTGCCTCATATCCTCCCTGCATCCCTGCCTCCCTCCTCCCTGCATCCCTGCCTCCCATCCTCCCTGCCTGCCTGCCTCCCATCCTCCCTGCCTCCCATCCTCCCTGCCTCCCATCCTCCCTGTATCCCTGCCTCCCATCCTCCCTGTATCCCTGCATCCCTTCCTCCCTGCCTCCCATCCTCCCATTCTCCCTGCCTCCCTGCCTCCCATCCTCCCTGCCTCCCATCCTCCCATCCTCTCTGCCTCCCTGCCTCCCTGCCTCCAATCCTCTCTGCCTCACTGCCTCCCTGCCTCCCATCCTCCCATCCTCTCTGCCTCCCTGCCTCCCTGCCTCCCATCCTCCCTGCCTCCCATCCTCCCTGCCTCCCATCCTCTCTGCTTCCCTGCCTCCCATCCTCCCATCCTCCCTGCCTCCCATCCTCGTGCCTCCCATCCTCACTGTCTCCCTGCCTCCCATCCTCCCTGCCTCCCATCCTCCCTGCCTCTCTGACTCCCATCCTCCCTGCCTCCCTGACTCCCATCCTCCCTGCCTCCCTGACTCCCATCCTCCCTGCCTCCCATCCTCTCTGCATCCCTGCCTCCCTGACTCCCATCCTCCCTGCATCCCATCCTCCCTGCCTCCCATCCTCCCTGTCTCCCGTCCTCCCTGCCTCATATCCTCCCTGCATCCCTGCCTCCCTCCTCCCTGCATCCCTGCCTCCCATCCTCCCTACCTGCCTGCCTCCCATCCTCCCTGTCTCCCATCCTCCCTGCCTCCCATCCTCCCATCCTCCCTGCCTCCCATCCTCCCTGCCTGCCTGCCTCCCATCCTCCCTGCCTCCCATCCTCCCTGCCTCCCATCCTCCCTGTATCCCTGCATCCCATCCTCCCTGCCTCCCATCCTCCCTGCCTCCGATCCTCCCTGCCTGCCTGCCTGCCTCCCTGCCTCCCATCCTCCCTGCCTCCCATCCTCCCTGTATACCTGCATCCCATCCTCCCTGCTTCCCATCCTCCCTGCCTCCCATCCTCCCTGCCTCCGATCCTCCCTGCCTCCCATCCTCCGTGCCTCCCTGCATCCCATCCTCCCTGCCTCCCTGCCTGCTCTGCTTCATGAATAGGGTTCTCATTCAACCCCAGCCTGGCTGCTTCCTCCAGCTGACCAACCACACAACACAACAGTTTACGCAGTCTAGAGTATGTCCTAAATGGTGCCCTCCTAATTTTGGACCCTATTCCCTCTACACAGCACACATTTTGAACAGAGCCTCTAACGACATCAACTCAGTCATCAGTATTCAGTAACCATTAGTTAAATCTGAATTGGTACAATATCTCCTACTGCACTAAAACCTAAGCTTCTGGCCAAAAGTAGTGCCCTAGGTCTGCCCTAGGTTACTGTTATTGGACTTGATGTCCTCAGTCCTTTGACCTCAGTGCAGCCTCCTTTGTCCCATCCTCCATTCCACCTCTCACACTGGAGTTTAAAGCCTGACATGTTTTACACTAGTGAATTGGCACACTGATTAACACAGTCAGCAAGATAACAATTATTTGTTGCTATCTTCCTTTCACAGGCCCTTTCCTCCTCTCCCTCTCTCTCTCTCTCTCTCTCTTTCTCTCTCATGTATGCTCTCTGTCTTTCTGTCTCTTTGTCCCTCTCTCTCTCGCTCCCTCCGTCTCTCTTCTTCTATCACATCCTCTCATCCAGAGGTTAGATGAAGGGGAAACAACAATAATTAACCGGCTAAAGAGATCAATTATTTATCATTTTTATTTCATCCAAGTGGTGGTGTTTTCTCATCTCATCTTCATGGCACCAGGTCATAATTCTCTCCGTTCAGAAAGCACAAGTGAGGTTTTTTGAGTTTAAGGTTATGTGCATCCATTGAGAGGGGAAAGAAAGTGCTTGAACAACAAGGTCCTCCTCTAGTCTGGTCGCAGATCACATTGTGTTAAATGTACAAAGAGCATAGGAGTGGCTGGCTATAAACAAACAGATCTGGGATCAATCTAGTCCTTCCCCACTCCTCTCTTCAGATTTCTATCTGTTGCCTCGGTCTGGCTTTACTTTGCTGTTGTCTGTTTTTTTGTGGTCGTTCTGTTCTGTGATCGTCAGTGAGGTCCTTTGTCTTGATAGGGTGCTTTTTGTTCGCAGCATTTCTATTCTAAAGGGGGAGAGAGAGAGTCCTTGAGTCTTTTCATAGCACCTGCCCTGCTCGAGATCGAGAGAGAAGGATTGAGAGGCAGAGAAGGAGAGATATTTTTAGGGTACAGGCTAGAAGGGAGGTAGAGGGACAAGGAGAGAACGAGGCAGAGAAAGGTAGAGATATGGGGAGGCTAGAAGGGAGGTAGAGGGAAGGAGAGAGAGAGGAGTAAGAGAGAGAGAGAGAGGCAGACTGTGAGACAGTAATATTTTCAAGCCGAGTAGCTTCCTGTGGAACTTGCCATTTGAATCATGCCAAATGTCAAGTGCTACTCTGCTGGCACCAACACACTATGATCAGATAGCCATGCTTCTGCTCTGATCAGATAACCATGCTTCTGCTCTGATCAGATAACCATGCTTCTGCTCTGATCAGATAACCATGCTTCTGCTCTGATCAGATAACCATGCTTCTGCTCTGATCAGATAACCATGCTTCTGCTCTGATCAAAGAGAAACAAAGATGGGCATCTTCACAGGGTTTTCTCTTCCTTTCATTCGTCCTTTCTTTCTTTTTGACTTGAGATGGCCTATTGTTGTAACTCGACTGTAATTTCGTATCTGGCCCCAGTGTGCGCTTGCTTGTGTGTTGAGTTGTGTGTGTGTGTGAAGCACACATGATGATGTACAAGATGATGTACAGAACTGATGATGGAAATACATTGCCCTGTAATATCACTTGTCCTGGTCTCCTTCATGCCTGGTGAGGCAAAATGTCAAAAAGGTTTAAAACACCTGCTCATTCAAGGGTTTTTCTTTATTTTAAAAATTTTCTACATTGTAGAATAATAGTGAAGACATAAAAACTATGAAATAACACATATGTAATCATGTAGTAACCATAAAAAGGTTAAACAAATCAAAATATATTTTATATTTGAGATTCTTCAAATAGCCACCCTTTGCCATGATGACAGCTTTGCACACTCTTGGCATTCTCTCAACCAGCTTCACCTGGAATGCTTTTCCCACAGTCTTGAAGGAGTTCCCACATATGGTGAGCACTTGTTGGCTTCACTCTGCGGTGCGACTCATCCCAAACCATCTCAATTGGGTTGAGGTCGGGTGATTGTTGAGGCCAGATCATCTGATGCAGCACTTCATCACTCTTCTTCTTGGTCAAATAGCCCTTACACAGCCTGGAGGTGTGTTGGGTCATTGTCAAGTGGAAAAACAAATGATAGTCCCACTAAGCCAAAACCAGATTGGATGGTGTATCGCTGTAGAATGCTGTGGTAGCCATGCTGGTTAAGTGTGCCTTAAATTCAAAATACATCAGAGACAGTGTCACCAGCAAAGCACCCCCACACCATAACACCTCCTCCTCCATGCTTTACAGTGGGAAATACACATGAGGAGATAATCCGTTCACCCACATCGCATCTCACAATGACACGGCGGTTGGAACCAAAAATCTACAATTTGGAATCCAGACCAAAGGACCAATTTCCACCAGTCTAATGTCCATTGCTCATGTTTCTTGGCCGAAGCAAGTCTCTTCTTATTATTGGTGTCCTTTAGTAGTGGTTTATTTGCAGCAATTCGACCATGAAAGCCTGATTCACACAGTCTCCTCTGAACAGTTGATGTGTCTGTTACTTGAACTCTGTGAAGAATTTATTTGGGCTGCAATTTCTGAGACTGGAAACTATAATTAACTTATCCTCTGCAGCAGAGGTAACTCTGGGTCTTCCTTTCCTGTTGCGGTGCTCATGAGAGCCAGTTTCATCATAGCGCTTTATAGTTTTTGTGACTGCACGTGAAGAAACTTTCAAAGTGCTTTAAATGTTCCGAATTGACTGACCTTCGTGTTTTAAAGTAATGATGTGCTGTTGTTTCTCTTTGCTTATTTGAGCTGTTCTTACGATAATATGGACTTTGTCTTTTACCAAATAGGGCTATCTTTTGTATACCCCCCTACCTTGTCACAACACAACTGATTGGCTCAAACGCATTAAAGAAGGAAAGAAATTCCACAAATTAACTTTTAAGAAGGGCATCTGTTAATTGAAATGCATTCCAGGTGACTACCTCATGAAGCTGGTTGAGAGAATGCTAAGAGTGTTCAAAGCTGTCATCAAGACAAAGAATGGCTATTTGAAGACTTTCAAATATAAAATATATTTAGATTTGTTTAACACTTTTTTGGTTACTACATGATTCCATATGTGTTATTTCATAGTTTTGATGTCTTCACTATTATTGTACAATGTAGAAAATAGGAAAAGTAAAGAAAAACTCTTGAATGAGTTGGTACACACACACACACACACACACACACACACACACACACACACACACACACACACACACACACACACACACACACACACACACACACACACACACACACACACACACACACACACACACACACACACACACACACACACACACACACACACACACACACAGTTTATATTTATTGGTAGAGAGGATGGGTTCTGTGCTGTGGCCCTTTGGCCCCCCTCAGTCCCTCATCATCTTTATTACAGAGACATGAGGATGCTTCTATTACAATCTCATTCTGTACATAATCTATATTGGAGAAAATTGTATTATAATTTTTTTTGACAAGCAAAATATCAATTTCTTTTCTAAAACGATGTGTCTGATCATCTGTGACTATAAAATAATAAAACAAAACAGAACATAGAGTTGTTTTGTGCCTGTTTATTTGTGTGTGTGTGCACGTGTAAGCCTGCCTGTGTGTCTGCGTGAGTGTGTATCCGCTCGTTCATTAATTTGTGAGTGGGTTTGGGTGTGTTTTTTGTGTGTGTTTGTGTTTCTGTGTGTCTGTGTGTTTGTGTGTGTGCCTAGCTTCATAGACATACTGCTGTGCGTTAGATGTGCCAGCCAACCCTGGCAGTACACCCCCTGTCATTTCAAGCATACTATAGCTGTAAATCCGGGCCAGATCAGGAACACATCGCAGCAGTAGAGTAGGTTTCTTGGTGTGTTTGTGGGGGAGTGAGCCAGTAGGGAGTAAGAGAAATGGAGGGATATGTGAGAGCGTGGGAGTAAAATGGCTATTAGAGGTGACTTTCAGTGGGATAAACTCTCATAACATCCATAAACACACACGCACACAAGCATATTAGCTCACGTACACAATAAAACACTGACTAAACGAGATGTGTGTGTGGTTCAAGCCAGCAGGTGTGGTGTGTGTGTGTGTATCAGCCATTAAGAGGTGTGAAAGTGCTGACGCTCAGAGAGTCAGATAGACATATTCTTGGAGCTGAGCGATCCCCTGCAGGTCTAGCGATCCCCTGCAGGTCTAGTAACCTTGAGCTTCACCCCCCAGCCAGGGTGAACACTGTCAGGCAGACCAGACAGACAGTGTGTCCCCGTCCACACACAGACAGTACACACACAGCCCTTCCAGAGCCCAGCAGGGGGGCCCTAGCCTCTGGCCTGACTACAACTTACCTGAGACCCCCCAGTGTGTGAGCGTGCTATTGGCCTAACCTGTCTACTGCGTGATGAGAGAGAGAGAGAAGGAGAGAGAGAGATCAGCCTTCACTCACTGTATTCATCTATATTTCACAGCACTTTCAATTACTGTCAGTGTAGTTGGAAAAAGAGAGAGAGGCTGATGGAAAAGGAGACATGCCTCTGTGGGCTGTTTGCCCCAGGTCACCATGTCCTAGTGATGCACTCTCTCTGTTCCCTTTCTACTTCAGCCCGTGGACTCCTGCCTGGGCAGATCTGAGGCAGGGAGGGGGTCCTACTAACAGAGAGGGCAGTCCTATACCTGGACCACAATGCTGTCTGGGTAGGGCTAGGCGGATGAAAGGAAGGAGACTGGGGGAGGATAGAGGGAGAGCAGAGACAGGCCACATTACCCACAGTTGTCTAGGTGGAGCTAGGGTGAACACGAAGGAGGAGAGAGGGGGTATCTGACAATAGAGGATAGAGGATATAAAGAGAATAGTGGTAAGGAGGGGGCTCTACTAGGGGACTAGAGAGGAAAGAGGGACCTCCTGGAGCTCGGAGCAGCTGTGATCTGCAGTCACCCGGTTCTCCAGAGGATCCAGTCTGCAGGGAGGAGACATGAGGCCCTAGGCAAAATCCCAGGCTATTCACAGCAGCCATATGCCCAGCGAGGGAGGAGTACAGACTATGGATGAGGCCCTATGTTACTGTATGACTGGGAATCAATGGCTGGAGTGTTGAGAGGAGACAGAGACCAGAGAGGGACTGAGTAGTGTTGTGTTATGGGGTTAGGGTTAAAGGAAGCTAAGAGGGACTGAGTAGTGTTGTGTTATGGGGTTAGGGTTAAAGGAAGCTGAGAGGGACTGAGTAGTGTTGTCTTATGAGGTTAGGGTTAAAGGAAGCTGAGAGTGACTGAGTAGTGTTGTGTTATGGGGTTAGGGTTAAAGGAAGCTGAGAGTGACTGAGTAGTGTTGTGTTATGGGGTTAGGGTTAAAGGAAGCTGAGTGGGACTGAGTAGTGTTGTCTTATGGGGTTAGGGTTAAAGGAAGCTGAGAGTGACTGAGTAGTGTTGTGTTATGAGGTTAGGCTTAAAGGAAGCTGAGAGGGACTGAGTAGTGTTGTCTTATGAGGTTAGGGTTAAAAGAAGCTGAGAGGGACTGAGTAGTGTTGTCTTATGGGGTTAGGGTTAAAGGAAGCTGAGAGGGACTGAGTAGTGTTGTGTTATGGGGTTAGGGTTAAAGGAAGCTGAGTGGGACTGAGTAGTGTTGTGTTATGGGGTTAGGCTTAAAGGAAGCTGAGTGGGACTGAGTAGTGTTGTCTTATGAGGTTAGGGTTAAAGGAAGCTGAGAGGGACTGAGTAGTGTTGTGTTATGGGGTTAGGCTTAAAGGAAGCTGAGAGTGACTGAGTAGTGTTGTGTTATGGGGTTAGGGTTAAAGGAAGCTGAGTGGGACTGAGTAGTGTTGTCTTATGAGGTTAGGGTTAAAGGAAGCTGAGAGGGACTGAGTAGTGTTGTCTTATGAGGTTAGGGTTAAAGGAAGCTGAGAGGGACTGAGTAGTGTTGTGTTATGGGGTTAGGGTTAAAGGAAGCTGAGAGTGACTGAGTAGTGTTGTGTTATGGGGTTAGGGTTAAAGGAAGCTGAGAGGGACTGAGTAGTGTTGTCTTATGAGGTTAGGGTTAAAGGAAGCTGAGAGGGACTGAGTAGTGTTGTGTTATGGGGTTAGGGTTAAAGGAAGCTGAGAGGGACTGAGTAGTGTTGTGTTATGGGGTTAGGGTTAAAGGAAGCTGAGAGGGACTGAGTAGTGTTGTGTTATGGGGTTAGGGTTAAAGGAAGCTGAGAGGGACTGAGTAGTGTTGTCTTATGAGGTTAGGGTTAAAGGAAGCTGAGAGGGACTGAGTAGTGTTGTGTTATGAGGTTAGGGTTAAAGGAAGCTGAGAGGGACTGAGTAGTGTTGTGTTATGGGGTTAGGGTTAAAGGAAGCTGAGTGGGACTGAGTAGTGTTGTCTTATGAGGTTAGGGTTAAAGGAAGCTGAGAGGGACTGAGTAGTGTTGTGTTATGGGGTTAGGGTTAAAGGAAGCTGAGAGGGACTCAGTAGTGTTGTCTTATGAGGTTAGGGTTAAAGGAAGCTGAGAGGGACTGAGTAGTGTTGTGTTATGGGGTTAGGGTTAAAGGAAGCTGAGAGGGACTGAGTAGTGTTGTCTTATGAGGTTAGGGTTAAAGGAAGCTGAGAGGGACTGAGTAGTGTTGTGTTATGGGGTTAGGGTTAAAGGAAGCTGAGAGGGACTGAGTAGTGTTGTCTTATGAGGTTAGGGTTAAAGGAAGCTGAGAGGGACTGAGTAGTGTTGTGTTATGGGGTTAGGCTTAAAGGAAGCTGAGAGGGACTGAGTAGTGTTGTGTTATGGGGTTAGGCTTAAAGGAAGCTGAGAGGGACTGAGTAGTGTTGTGTTATGGGGTTAGGGTTAAAGGAAGCTGAGAGGGACTGAGTAGTGTTGTGTTATGGGGTTAGGGTTAAAGGAAGCTAAGAGGGACTGAGTAGTGTTGTGTTATGGGGTTAGGCTTAAAGGAAGCTGAGTGGGACTGAGTAGTGTTGTGTTATGGGGTTAGGCTTAAAGGAAGCTGAGTGGGACTGAGTAGTGTTGTGTTATGGGGTTAGGGTTAAAGGAAGCTGAGAGGGACTGAGTAGTGTTGTGTTATGGGGTTAGGGTTAAAGGAAGCTGAGAGGGACTGAGTAGTGTTGTGTTATGGGGTTAGGGTTAAAGGAAGCTAAGAGGGACTGAGTAGTGTTGTGTTATGGGGTTAGGGTTAAAGGAAGCTGAGTGGGACTGAGTAGTGTTGTGTTATGGGGTTAGGGTTAAAGGAAGCTAAGAGGGACTGAGTAGTGTTGTGTTATGGGGTTAGGGTTAAAGGAAGCTAAGAGGGACTGAGTAGTGTTGTCTTATGAGGTTAGGGTTAAAGGAAGCTGAGAGGGACTGAGGAGGCTACTGTTGTGTTGTAGGGGATAGCTCAGCCAAAACCAGCCCAGACCAGGTCAAACCGAGGCTACGTTAGAGACGCCCACTGACTACCAAGACAGACAACTATGATGTCAAACATCTCCATGGTCTGATAGACCAGACCGTACATGAAAGCACAACCAAAGGGTTCCCAGCACTATAACTACTATAACTGCAGGGGAAGCAAAGTGACGGGTAGAGTAGGAAATGAATTAACGTTCTGAAGCAAAGCTGCACCTGCCTCTCGGAGAAGGAAGGAGAGAAGGGAGGAGAGTGGCTCTCTGCTCTCTGAATCATTGAAGTTTTGTGTCTGCCTCTCCGTGACCAGCCAGCCAGGCGGGCGGTGGACCCGCGGCGGTTAGTTGCATATGAAAGTGTAATGAGATGTCTACTGCCTCGCATAGAATCATCGTCTCTCTCTCTTCCAGGCGAGCTGGACCAGGATAGTAGAGTGTGATAGCACTGACTCCTGGGGAATAGCAGAGCAGAGTGGTCTGGTGAACAATACAGAGCCGGAGGACGAGCTGTGTGTGTGTGCGTGTGTGTGTGCGCGTGCGTGCCAGGGCACACATGGGACGACGACGTTTATGCTACGCACTGACTTTGCTGTGATGGATGCAATGTGCCAGTGGGGCCTATCTAGCCATGCCTGCTCCCTGCCTCAGATTCTGCCTGGTTGTGCATATTCCATGTAGTTTGGATAATAATGTCTGAAATTGATTTGTCTGTATTTGTTTTCATTTTTATGTCCTTCAAAATAGAAGGAACACCTCACTGCTATATGATAGTAAAGGTGTAGGAAGACTGGTCATATGTTTACTACTTCATTTGTGATTGTTTTCAGTCGTACTCTTCTTCATATACACAACATTCTATTCTCTGGTATGCCACACTGTGTTTTCTGCCCCAGGGACTCACTTTATTACAACGCACACTTCTACCATCTAAGCTGGGATAACTGCTTGTTTGATTCTTCTTCTGTTGTGGTCTGAGACAAGCTGATTCCGTTAGCTGAGATAGATTGTCGTACAGGACCGAAGGGAACTGTAGATCTGGATAGGGATGTGAAGTACTGTTGTGGGCCTAAGTCAATACGTCAGGAGAATACCAATGAACCCTACACTTAAGGGCAATGACAATGGATGATTTCACTAAGATGCGTTGTGCAGACCTCACTACCCTCTGGAGAGCCTTGTGGTTGAGTGGAGATGTTGTTTCCTACCTTCCCCAACTGGGGGCGGCCCATCAGAAAGTCCAGGACCCAGTTGCACAGGGCGGGGCCGAGAACCAGGGTCTCAAGCGTAATGATGAGTTTGGAGGGTACTATGGTGTTGACTACAGCTCAGCATTCAATCTCCAACACAGCAGGGACGGCAGGTAGCCTAGTGGTTAGAGCATTGAGCCAGTAACCAAAAGGTTGCTAGCTTGAATCCCTGAGCTGACAAGGTAAAAATCTGTCATTCTGCCCCTGAGCAAGGCACTGTTCCAAGGCAGTCATTGTAAATAAGAATTTGTTCTTAACTGACTTGCCTAGTTAAATAAAATAAAAATGCACCTAATGATCTCACTCACCAAGTCAGTGTATATGTTATTGTCTGAGGCTACCCGGAACATGTCCACGTGATTGAAGCGTATGAATCCGATTGGATAGACCTAAGCACGGGCGCTTCCTGTTTTAGTTTTTGCCTATAGGAGGGGAGCAACAAGATGGAGTCATGGTCAGATTTGCCGAAGTGAGGGCCTTGTACGCATCGGGGAAGTTAGAGTAGCAGTGGTCCAGTGTTTTGCTCATCATTACAGTAGTCATACACTACAGTTACACTAGGCATTACAGTAGTCAAACCCTACAGTTACGCTAGGCATTACAGTCATCATACACTACAGTTACACTAGGCATTACAGTAGTCAAACCCTACAGTTACGCTAGGCATTACAGTCATCATACACTACAGTTACACTAGGCATTACAGTAGTCTAAACAATACAGTTACACTAGGCATTACAGTCATCATACACTACAGTTACACTAGGCATTACAGTCATCATACACTACAGTTACATTAGGCATTACAGTCATCATACACTACAGTTACATTAGGCATTACAGTAGTCTAAACAATACAGTTACACTAGGCATTACAGTAGTCTAAACAATACAGTTACACTAGGCATTACAGTAGTCTAAACAATACAGTTACACTAGGCATTACAGTCATCATACACTACAGTTACGCTAGGCATTACAGTCATCATACACTACAGTTACACTAGGCATTACAGTCATCATACACTACAGTTACACTAGGCATTACAGTAGTCTAAACAATACAGTTACACTAGGCATTACAGTCATCATACACTACAGTTACACTTGGCATTACAGTCATCATACACTACAGTTACACTAGGCATTACAGTCATCATACACTACAACTAGGCATTACAGTCATCATACACTACAGTTACGCTAGGCATTACAGTCATCATACACTACAGTTACACTAGGCATTACAGTCATCATACACTACAGTTACATTAGGCATTACAGTCATCATACACTACAGTTACATTAGGCATTACAGTCATCATACACTACAGTTACACTAGGCATTACAGTCATCATACACTACAGTTACATTAGGCATTACAGTAGTCTAAACAATACAGTTACACTACGTTTACATTTACATTTAAGTCATTTAGCAGACGCTCTTATCCAGAGCGACTTATAGTAGTCTAAACAATACAGTTACACTAGGCATTACAGTAGTCTAAACAATACAGTTACACTAGGCATTACAGTAGTCTAAACAATACAGTTACACTAGGCATTACAGTCATCATACACTACAGTTACACTAGGCATTACAGTCATCATACACTACAGTTACACTAGGCATTACAGTCATCATACACTACAACTAGGCATTACAGTCATCATACACTACAGTTACACTAGGCATTACAGTAGTCAAAACAATACAGTTACACTAGGCATTACAGTAGTCAAACCCTACAGTTACACTAGGCATTACAGTAGTCAAACCCTACAGTTACACTAGGCATTACAGTAGTCAAACTCTACAGTTACACTAGGCATTACAGTAGTCAAAACAATACAGTTACACTAGGCATTACAGTAGTCAAACCCTACAGTTACACTAGGCATTACAGTAGTCAAACCCTACAGTTACACTAGGCATTACAGTAGTCAAACCCTACAGTTACGCTAGGCATTACAGTCATCATACACTACAGTTACACTAGGCATTACAGTAGTCAAACCCTACAGTTACGCTAGGCATTACAGTCATCATACACTACAGTTACACTAGGCATTACAGTAGTCTAAACAATACAGTTACACTAGGCATTACAGTCATCATACACTACAGTTACACTAGGCATTACAGTCATCATACACTACAGTTACATTAGGCATTACAGTCATCATACACTACAGTTACATTAGGCATTACAGTAGTCTAAACAATACAGTTACACTAGGCATTACAGTAGTCTAAACAATACAGTTACACTAGGCATTACAGTAGTCTAAACAATACAGTTACACTAGGCATTACAGTCATCATACACTACAGTTACGCTAGGCATTACAGTCATCATACACTACAGTTACACTAGGCATTACAGTCATCATACACTACAGTTACACTAGGCATTACAGTAGTCTAAACAATACAGTTACACTAGGCATTACAGTCATCATACACTACAGTTACACTAGGCATTACAGTCATCATACACTACAGTTACACTAGGCATTACAGTCATCATACACTACAACTAGGCATTACAGTCATCATACACTACAGTTACGCTAGGCATTACAGTCATCATACACTACAGTTACATTAGGCATTACAGTCATCATACACTACAGTTACACTAGGCATTACAGTCATCATACACTACAGTTACATTAGGCATTACAGTAGTCTAAACAATACAGTTACACTACATTTACATTTACATTTAAGTCATTTAGCAGACGCTCTTATCCAGAGCGACTTACAGTAGTCTAAACAATACAGTTACACTAGGCATTACAGTAGTCTAAACAATACAGTTACACTAGGCATTACAGTAGTCTAAACAATACAGTTACACTAGGCATTACAGTCATCATACACTACAGTTACGCTAGGCATTACAGTCATCATACACTACAGTTACACTAGGCATTACAGTCATCATACACTACAGTTACACTAGGCATTACAGTAGTCTAAACAATACAGTTACACTTGGCATTACAGTAGTCAAACCCTACAGTTACACTAGGCATTACAGTCATCATACACTACAGTTACACTAGGCATTACAGTAGTCTAAACAATACAATTACACTAGGCATTACAGTAGTCAAACCCTACAGTTACACTAGGCATTACAGTAGTCAAACCCTACAGTTACACTAGGCATTACAGTAGTCAAACCCTACAGTTACACTAGGCATTACAGTCATCATACACTACAGTTACACTAGGCATTACAGTCATCATACACTACAGTTACACTAGGCATTACAGTAGTCAAAACAATACAGTTACACTAGGCATTACAGTAGTCAAACCCTACAGTTACACTAGGCATTACAGTAGTCTAAACGCTACAGTTACACTAGGCATTACAGTAGTCAAACCCTACAGTTACACTAGGCATTACAGTCATCATACACTACAGTTACACTAGGCATTACAGTCATCATACACTACAGTTACACTAGGCATTACAGTCATCATACACTACAGTTACGCTAGGCATTACAGTAGTCTAAACAATACAGTTACACTAGGCATTACAGTCATCATACACTACAGTTACACTAGGCATTACAGTAGTCAAAACAATACAGTTACACTAGGCATTACAGTAGTCAAACCCTACAGTTACACTAGGCATTACAGTCATCATACACTACAGTTACACTAGGCATTACAGTAGTCAAAACAATACAGTTACACTAGGCATTACAGTAGCCAAACCCTACAGTTACACTAGGCATTACAGTAGTCAAACCCTACAGTTACACTAGGCATTATAGTAGTCTAAACGCTACAGTTACACTAGGCATTACAGTAGTCAAACCCTACAGTTACACTAGGCATTACAGTCATCATACACTACAGTTACACTAGGCATTACAGTCATCATACACTACAGTTACACTAGGCATTACAGTCATCATACACTACAGTTACGCTAGGCATTACAGTAGTCTAAACAATACAGTTACACTAGGCATTACAGTCATCATACACTACAGTTACACTAGGCATAACAGTAGTTAAAACAATACAGTTACACTAGGCATTACAGTAGTCAAACCCTACAGTTACACTAGGCATTACAGTCATCATACACTACAGTTACACTAGGCATTACAGTAGTCAAAACAATACAGTTACACTAGGCATTACAGTAGTCAAACCCTACAGTTACACTAGGCATTACAGTAGTCAAACCCTACAGTTACACTAGGCATTATAGTAGTCAAACCCTACAGTTACACTAGGCATTACAGTAGTCAAAACAATACAGTTACACTAGGCATTACAGTAGTCAAACCCTATAGTTACACTAGGCATTACAGTAGTCTAAACACTACAGTTACACTAGGCATTACAGTAGTCAAAACAATACAGTTACACTAGGCATTACAGTAGTCAAACCCTACAGTTACACTAGGCATTACAGTAGTCAAACCCTACAGTTACACTAGGCATTACAGTAGTCAAACCCTACAGTTACACTAGGCATTACAGTCATCATACACTACAGTTACACTAGGCATTACAGTCATCATACACTACAGTTACACTAGGCATTACAGTAGTCAAAACAATACAGTTACACTAGGCATTACAGTAGTCAAACCCTACAGTTACACTAGGCATTACAGTAGTCTAAACGCTACAGTTACACTAGGCATTACAGTAGTCAAACCCTACAGTTACACTAGGCATTACAGTCATCATACACTACAGTTACACTAGGCATTACAGTCATCATACACTACAGTTACACTAGGCATTACAGTCATCATACACTACAGTTACGCTAGGCATTACAGTAGTCTAAACAATACAGTTACACTAGGCATTACAGTCATCATACACTACAGTTACACTAGGCATTACAGTAGTCAAAACAATACAGTTACACTAGGCATTACAGTAGTCAAACCCTACAGTTACACTAGGCATTACAGTCATCATACACTACAGTTACACTAGGCATTACAGTAGTCAAAACAATACAGTTACACTAGGCATTACAGTAGTCAAACCCTACAGTTACACAAGGCATTACAGTAGTCAAACCCTACAGTTACACTAGGCATTATAGTAGTCAAACCCTACAGTTACACTAGGCATTACAGTAGTCAAAACAATACAGTTACACTAGGCATTACAGTAGTCAAACCCTACAGTTACACTAGGCATTACAGTAGTCTAAACACTACAGTTACACTAGGCATTACAGTAGTCAAAACAATACAGTTACACTAGGCATTACAGTAGTCAAACCCTACAGTTACACTAGGCATTACAGTAGTCAAACCCTACAGTTACACTAGGCATTACAGTCATCATACACTACAGTTACACTAGGCATTACAGTCATCATACACTACAGTTACACTAGGCATTACAGTCATCATACACTACAGTTACACTAGGCATTACAGTAGTCAAAACAATACAGTTACACTAGGCATTACAGTAGTCAAACCCTACAGTTACACTAGGCATTACAGTAGTCTAAACACTACAGTTACACTAGGCATTACAGTAGTCAAACCCTACAGTTACACTAGGCATTACAGTCATCATACACTACAGTTACGCTAGGCATTACAGTAGTCTAAACAATACAGTTACACTAGGCATTACAGTCATCATACACTACAGTTACACTAGGCATTACAGTAGTCAAAACAATACAGTTACACTAGGCATTACAGTAGTCAAACCCTACAGTTACACTAGGCATTACAGTAGTCAAACCCTACAGTTACACTAGGCATTACAGTAGTCAAACCCTACAGTTACACTAGGCATTACAGTAGTCAAAACAATACAGTTACACTAGGCATTACAGTAGTCAAACCCTACAGTTACACTTGGCATTACAGTAGTCAAACCCTACAGTTACACTAGGCATTACAGTCATCATACACTACAGTTACACTAGGCATTACAGTAGTCTAAACAATACAGTTACACTAGGCATTACAGTAGTCAAACCCTACAGTTACACTAGGCATTACAGTAGTCAAAACAATACAATTACACTAGGCATTACAGTAGTCAAACCCTACAGTTACACTAGGCATTACAGTAGTCAAACCCTACAGTTACACTAGGCATTACAGTAGTCAAACCCTACAGTTACACTAGGCATTACAGTCATCATACACTACAGTTACACTAGGCATTACAGTCATCATACACTACAGTTACACTAGGCATTACAGTAGTCAAAACAATACAGTTACACTAGGCATTACAGTAGTCAAACCCTACAGTTACACTAGGCATTACAGTAGTCTAAACGCTACAGTTACACTAGGCATTACAGTAGTCAAACCCTACAGTTACACTAGGCATTACAGTCATCATACACTACAGTTACACTAGGCATTACAGTCATCATACACTACAGTTACACTAGGCATTACAGTCATCATACACTACAGTTACGCTAGGCATTACAGTAGTCTAAACAATACAGTTACACTAGGCATTACAGTAGTCAAACCCTACAGTTACACTAGGCTTTACAGTAGTCAAACCCTACAGTTACACTAGGCATTATAGTAGTCAAACCCTACAGTTACACTAGGCATTACAGTAGTCAAAACAATACAGTTACACTAGGCATTACAGTAGTCAAACCCTACAGTTACACTAGGCATTACAGTAGTCTAAACACTACAGTTACACTAGGCATTACAGTAGTTAAAACAATACAGTTACACTAGGCATTACAGTAGTCAAACCCTACAGTTACACTAGGCATTACAGTAGTCAAACCCTACAGTTACACTAGGCATTACAGTCATCATACACTACAGTTACACTAGGCATTACAGTAGTCAAAACAATACAGTTACACTAGGCATTACAGTAGTCAAACCCTACAGTTACACTAGGCATTACAGTCATCATACACTACAGTTACACTAGGCATTACAGTCATCATACACTACAGTTACACTAGGCATTACAGTAGTCAAAACAATACAGTTACACTGGGCATTACAGTAGTCAAACCCTACAGTTACACTAGGCATTACAGTAGTCTAAACGCTACAGTTACACTAGGCATTACAGTAGTCAAACCCTACAGTTACACTAGGCATTACAGTCATCATACACTACAGTTACACTAGGCATTACAGTCATCATACACTACAGTTACACTAGGCATTACAGTCATCATACACTACAGTTACGCTAGGCATTACAGTAGTCTAAACAATACAGTTACACTAGGCATTACAGTCATCATACACTACAGTTACACTAGGCATTACAGTAGTCAAAACAATACAGTTACACTAGGCATTACAGTAGTCAAACCCTACAGTTACACTAGGCATTACAGTCATCATACACTACAGTTACACTAGGCATTACAGTAGTCAAAACAATACAGTTACACTAGGCATTACAGTAGTCAAACCCTACAGTTACACAAGGCATTACAGTAGTCAAACCCTACAGTTACACTAGGCATTATAGTAGTCAAACCCTACAGTTACACTAGGCATTACAGTAGTCAAAACAATACAGTTACACTAGGCATTACAGTAGTCAAACCCTACAGTTACACTAGGCATTACAGTAGTCTAAACACTACAGTTACACTAGGCATTACAGTAGTCAAAACAATACAGTTACACTAGGCATTACAGTAGTCAAACCCTACAGTTACACTAGGCATTACAGTAGTCAAACCCTACAGTTACACTAGGCATTACAGTCATCATACACTACAGTTACACTAGGCATTACAGTCATCATACACTACAGTTACACTAGGCATTACAGTCATCATACACTACAGTTACACTAGGCATTACAGTAGTCAAAACAATACAGTTACACTAGGCATTACAGTAGTCAAACCCTACAGTTACACTAGGCATTACAGTAGTCTAAACACTACAGTTACACTAGGCATTACAGTAGTCAAACCCTACAGTTACACTAGGCATTACAGTCATCATACACTACAGTTACGCTAGGCATTACAGTAGTCTAAACAATACAGTTACACTAGGCATTACAGTCATCATACACTACAGTTACACTAGGCATTACAGTAGTCAAAACAATACAGTTACACTAGGCATTACAGTAGTCAAACCCTACAGTTACACTAGGCATTACAGTAGTCAAACCCTACAGTTACACTAGGCATTACAGTAGTCAAACCCTACAGTTACACTAGGCATTACAGTAGTCAAAACAATACAGTTACACTAGGCATTACAGTAGTCAAACCCTACAGTTACACTTGGCATTACAGTAGTCAAACCCTACAGTTACACTAGGCATTACAGTCATCATACACTACAGTTACACTAGGCATTACAGTAGTCTAAACAATACAGTTACACTAGGCATTACAGTAGTCAAACCCTACAGTTACACTAGGCATTACAGTAGTCAAAACAATACAATTACACTAGGCATTACAGTAGTCAAACCCTACAGTTACACTAGGCATTACAGTAGTCAAACCCTACAGTTACACTAGGCATTACAGTAGTCAAACCCTACAGTTACACTAGGCATTACAGTCATCATACACTACAGTTACACTAGGCATTACAGTCATCATACACTACAGTTACACTAGGCATTACAGTAGTCAAAACAATACAGTTACACTAGGCATTACAGTAGTCAAACCCTACAGTTACACTAGGCATTACAGTAGTCTAAACGCTACAGTTACACTAGGCATTACAGTAGTCAAACCCTACAGTTACACTAGGCATTACAGTCATCATACACTACAGTTACACTAGGCATTACAGTCATCATACACTACAGTTACACTAGGCATTACAGTCATCATACACTACAGTTACGCTAGGCATTACAGTAGTCTAAACAATACAGTTACACTAGGCATTACAGTAGTCAAACCCTACAGTTACACTAGGCTTTACAGTAGTCAAACCCTACAGTTACACTAGGCATTATAGTAGTCAAACCCTACAGTTACACTAGGCATTACAGTAGTCAAAACAATACAGTTACACTAGGCATTACAGTAGTCAAACCCTACAGTTACACTAGGCATTACAGTAGTCTAAACACTACAGTTACACTAGGCATTACAGTAGTTAAAACAATACAGTTACACTAGGCATTACAGTAGTCAAACCCTACAGTTACACTAGGCATTACAGTAGTCAAACCCTACAGTTACACTAGGCATTACAGTCATCATACACTACAGTTACACTAGGCATTACAGTAGTCAAAACAATACAGTTACACTAGGCATTACAGTAGTCAAACCCTACAGTTACACTAGGCATTACAGTCATCATACACTACAGTTACACTAGGCATTACAGTCATCATACACTACAGTTACACTAGGCATTACAGTAGTCAAAACAATACAGTTACACTGGGCATTACAGTAGTCAAACCCTACAGTTACACTAGGCATTACAGTAGTCTAAACGCTACAGTTACACTAGGCATTACAGTAGTCAAACCCTACAGTTACACTAGGCATTACAGTCATCATACACTACAGTTACACTAGGCATTACAGTCATCATACACTACAGTTACACTAGGCATTACAGTCATCATACACTACAGTTACGCTAGGCATTACAGTAGTCTAAACAATACAGTTACACTAGGCATTACAGTCATCATACACTACAGTTACACTAGGCATTACAGTAGTCAAAACAATACAGTTACACTAGGCATTACAGTAGTCAAACCCTACAGTTACACTAGGCATTACAGTCATCATACACTACAGTTACACTAGGCATTACAGTAGTCAAAACAATACAGTTACACTAGGCATTACAGTAGTCAAACCCTACAGTTACACTAGGCATTACAGTAGTCAAACCCTACAGTTACACTAGGCATTATAGTAGTCAAACCCTACAGTTACACTAGGCATTACAGTAGTCAAAACAATACAGTTACACTAGGCATTACAGTAGTCAAACCCTACAGTTACACTAGGCATTACAGTAGTCTAAACACTACAGTTACACTAGGCATTACAGTAGTCAAAACAATACAGTTACACTAGGCATTACAGTAGTCAAACCCTACAGTTACACTAGGCATTACAGTAGTCAAACCCTACAGTTACACTAGGCATTACAGTCATCATACACTACAGTTACACTAGGCATTACAGTCATCATACACTACAGTTACACTAGGCATTACAGTCATCATACACTACAGTTACACTAGGCATTACAGTAGTCAAAACAATACAGTTACACTAGGCATTACAGTAGTCAAACCCTACAGTTACACTAGGCATTACAGTCATCATACACTACAGTTACACTAGGCATTACAGTCATCATACACTACAGTTACACTAGGCATTACAGTAGTCTAAACACTACAGTTACACTAGGCATTACAGTAGTCAAACCCTACAGTTACACTAGGCATTACAGTCATCATACACTACAGTTACGCTAGGCATTACAGTAGTCTAAACAATACAGTTACACTAGGCATTACAGTCATCATACACTACAGTTACACTAGGCATTACAGTAGTCAAAACAATACAGTTACACTAGGCATTACAGTAGTCAAACCCTACAGTTACACTAGGCATTACAGTAGTCAAACCCTACAGTTACACTAGGCATTACAGTAGTCAAACCCTACAGTTACACTAGGCATTACAGTAGTCAAAACAATACAGTTACACTAGGCATTACAGTAGTCAAACCCTACAGTTACACTAGGCATTACAGTCATCATACACTACAGTTACACTAGGCATTACAGTCATCATACACTACAGTTACACTAGGCATTACAGTAGTCAAAACAATACAGTTACACTAGGCATTACAGTAGTCAAAACAATACAGTTACACTAGGCATTACAGTCATCATACACTACAGTTACACTAGGCATTACAGTCATCATACACTACAGTTACACTAGGCATTACAGTAGTCAAAACAATACAGTTACACTAGGCATTACAGTAGTCAAACCCTACAGTTACACTAGGCATTACAGTAGTCTAAACGCTACAGTTACACTAGGCATTACAGTAGTCAAACCCTACAGTTACACTAGGCATTACAGTCATCATACACTACAGTTACACTAGGCATTACAGTCATCATACACTACAGTTACACTAGGCATTACAGTCATCATACACTACAGTTACGCTAGGCATTACAGTAGTCTAAACAATACAGTTACACTAGGCATTACAGTCATCATACACTACAGTTACACTAGGCATTACAGTAGTCAAAACAATACAGTTACACTAGGCATTACAGTAGTCAAACCCTACAGTTACACTAGGCATTACAGTCATCATACACTACAGTTACACTAGGCATTACAGTAGTCAAAACAATACAGTTACACTAGGCATTACAGTAGTCAAACCCTACAGTTACACTAGGCATTACAGTAGTCAAACCCTACAGTTACACTAGGCATTATAGTAGTCAAACCCTACAGTTACACTAGGCATTACAGTAGTCAAAACAATACAGTTACACTAGGCATTACAGTAGTCAAACCCTACAGTTACACTAGGCATTACAGTAGTCTAAACACTACAGTTACACTAGGCATTACAGTAGTCAAAACAATACAGTTACACTAGGCATTACAGTCATCATACACTACAGTTACACTAGGCATTACAGTCATCATACACTACAGTTACACTAGGCATTACAGTCATCATACACTACAGTTACACTAGGCATTACAGTCATCAAACCCTACAGTTACACTAGGCATTACAGTAGTCTAAACAATACAGTTACACTAGGCATTACAGTAGTCAAACCCTACAGTTACACTAGGCATTACAGTAGTCAAACCCTACAGTTACACTAGGCATTACAGTCATCATACACTACAGTTACACTAGGCATTACAGTCATCATACACTACAATTACACTAGGCATTACAGTAGTCAAAACAATACAGTTACACTAGGCATTACAGTAGTCAAACCCTACAGTTACACTAGGCATTACAGTCATCATACACTACAGTTACACTAGGCATTACAGTCATCATACACTACAGTTACACTAGGCATTACAGTAGTCAAAACAATACAGTTACACTAGGCATTACAGTAGTCAAACCCTACAGTTACACTAGGCATTACAGTAGTCTAAACGCTACAGTTACACTAGGCATTACAGTAGTCAAACCCTACAGTTACACTAGGCATTACAGTCATCATACACTACAGTTACACTAGGCATTACAGTCATCATACACTACAGTTACACTAGGCATTACAGTAGTCAAAACAATACAGTTACACTAGGCATTACAGTAGTCAAACCCTACAGTTACACTAGGCATTACAGTCATCATACACTACAGTTACACTAGGCATTACAGTAGTCAAAACAATACAGTTACACTAGGCATTACAGTAGTCAAACCCTACAGTTACACTAGGCATTACAGTAGTCAAACCCTACAGTTACACTAGGCATTATAGTAGTCAAACCCTACAGTTACACTAGGCATTACAGTAGTCAAAACAATACAGTTACACTAGGCATTACAGTAGTCAAACCCTACAGTTACACTAGGCATTACAGTAGTCTAAACACTACAGTTACACTAGGCATTACAGTAGTCAAACCCTACAGTTACACTAGGCATTACAGTAGTCAAACCCTACAGTTACACTAGGCATTACAGTAGTCAAACCCTACAGTTACACTAGGCATTACAGTCATCATACACTACAGTTACACTAGGCATTACAGTCATCATACACTACAGTTACACTAGGCATTACAGTCATCATACACTACAGTTACACTAGGCATTACAGTCATCAAACCCTACAGTTACACTAGGCATTACAGTAGTCTAAACAATACAGTTACACTAGGCATTACAGTAGTCAAACCCTACAGTTACACTAGGCATTACAGTCATCATACACTACAGTTACGCTAGGCATTACAGTAGTCTAAACAATACAGTTACACTAGGCATTACAGTCATCATACACTACAGTTACACTAGGCATTACAGTAGTCAAAACAATACAGTTACACTAGGCATTACAGTAGTCAAACCCTACAGTTACACTAGGCATTACAGTAGTCAAACCCTACAGTTACACTAGGCATTACAGTAGTCAAACCCTACAGTTACACTAGGCATTACAGTAGTCAAAACAATACAGTTACACTAGGCATTACAGTAGTCAAACCCTACAGTTACACTTGGCATTACAGTAGTCAAACCCTACAGTTACACTAGGCATTACAGTCATCATACACTACAGTTACACTAGGCATTACAGTAGTCTAAACAATACAGTTACACTAGGCATTACAGTAGTCAAACCCTACAGTTACACTAGGCATTACAGTAGTCAAAACAATACAATTACACTAGGCATTACAGTAGTCAAACCCTACAGTTACACTAGGCATTACAGTAGTCAAACCCTACAGTTACACTAGGCATTACAGTAGTCAAACCCTACAGTTACACTAGGCATTACAGTCATCATACACTACAGTTACACTAGGCATTACAGTCATCATACACTACAGTTACACTAGGCATTACAGTAGTCAAAACAATACAGTTACACTAGGCATTACAGTAGTCAAACCCTGCAGTTACACTAGGCATTACAGTAGTCTAAACGCTACAGTTACACTAGGCATTACAGTAGTCAAACCCTACAGTTACACTAGGCATTACAGTCATCATACACTACAGTTACACTAGGCATTACAGTAGTCTAAACAATACAGTTACACTAGGCATTACAGTCATCATACACTACAGTTACACTAGGCATTACAGTAGTCAAAACAATACAGTTACACTAGGCATTACAGTAGTCAAACCCTACAGTTACACTAGGCATTACAGTCATCATACACTAGTTACACTAGGCATTACAGTAGTCAAAACAATACAGTTACACTAGGCATTACAGTAGTCAAACCCTACAGTTACACTAGGCATTACAGTAGTCAAACCCTACAGTTACACTAGGCATTATAGTAGTCAAACCCTACAGTTACACTAGGCATTACAGTAGTCAAAACAATACAGTTACACTAGGCATTACAGTAGTCAAACCCTACAGTTACACTAGGCATTACAGTAGTCTAAACACTACAGTTACACTAGGCATTACAGTAGTTAAAACAATACAGTTACACTAGGCATTACAGTAGTCAAACCCTACAGTTACACTAGGCATTACAGTAGTCAAACCCTACAGTTACACTAGGCATTACAGTCATCATACACTACAGTTACACTAGGCATTACAGTCATCATACACTACAGTTACACTAGGCATTACAGTAGTCAAAACAATACAGTTACACTAGGCATTACAGTAGTCAAACCCTACAGTTACACTAGGCATTACAGTCATCATACACTACAGTTACACTAGGCATTACAGTCATCATACACTACAGTTACACTAGGCATTACAGTAGTCAAAACAATACAGTTACACTAGGCATTACAGTAGTCAAACCCTACAGTTACACTAGGCATTACAGTAGTCTAAACGCTACAGTTACACTAGGCATTACAGTAGTCAAACCCTACAGTTACACTAGGCATTACAGTCATCATACACTACAGTTACACTAGGCATTACAGTCATCATACACTACAGTTACACTAGGCATTACAGTCATCATACACTACAGTTACGCTAGGCATTACAGTAGTCTAAACAATACAGTTACACTAGGCATTACAGTCATCATACACTACAGTTACACTAGGCATTACAGTAGTCAAAACAATACAGTTACACTAGGCATTACAGTAGTCAAACCCTACAGTTACACTAGGCATTACAGTCATCATACACTACAGTTACACTAGGCATTACAGTAGTCAAAACAATACAGTTACACTAGGCATTACAGTAGTCAAACCCTACAGTTACACTAGGCATTACAGTAGTCAAACCCTACAGTTACACTAGGCATTATAGTAGTCAAACCCTACAGTTACACTAGGCATTACAGTAGTCAAAACAATACAGTTACACTAGGCATTACAGTAGTCAAACCCTACAGTTACACTAGGCATTACAGTAGTCTAAACACTACAGTTACACTAGGCATTACAGTAGTCAAAACAATACAGTTACACTAGGCATTACAGTCATCATACACTACAGTTACACTAGGCATTACAGTAGTCTAAACAATACAGTTACACTAGGCATTACAGTAGTCAAACCCTACAGTTACACTAGGCATTACAGTCATCATACACTACAGTTACACTAGGCATTACAGTAGTCTAAACAATACAGTTACACTAGGCATTACAGTAGTCAAACCCTACAGTTACACTAGGCATTACAGTAGTCAAAACAATACAATTACACTAGGCATTACAGTAGTCAAACCCTACAGTTACACTAGGCATTACAGTAGTCAAACCCTACAGTTACACTAGGCATTACAGTAGTCAAACCCTACAGTTACACTAGGCATTACAGTCATCATACACTACAGTTACACTAGGCATTACAGTCATCATACACTACAGTTACACTAGGCATTACAGTAGTCAAAACAATACAGTTACACTAGGCATTACAGTAGTCAAACCCTGCAGTTACACTAGGCATTACAGTAGTCTAAACGCTACAGTTACACTAGGCATTACAGTAGTCAAACCCTACAGTTACACTAGGCATTACAGTCATCATACACTACAGTTACACTAGGCATTACAGTAGTCTAAACAATACAGTTACACTAGGCATTACAGTCATCATACACTACAGTTACACTAGGCATTACAGTAGTCAAAACAATACAGTTACACTAGGCATTACAGTAGTCAAACCCTACAGTTACACTAGGCATTACAGTCATCATACACTACAGTTACACTAGGCATTACAGTAGTCAAAACAATACAGTTACACTAGGCATTACAGTAGTCAAACCCTACAGTTACACTAGGCATTACAGTAGTCAAACCCTACAGTTACACTAGGCATTATAGTAGTCAAACCCTACAGTTACACTAGGCATTACAGTAGTCAAAACAATACAGTTACACTAGGCATTACAGTAGTCAAACCCTACAGTTACACTAGGCATTACAGTAGTCTAAACACTACAGTTACACTAGGCATTACAGTAGTTAAAACAATACAGTTACACTAGGCATTACAGTAGTCAAACCCTACAGTTACACTAGGCATTACAGTAGTCAAACCCTACAGTTACACTAGGCATTACAGTCATCATACACTACAGTTACACTAGGCATTACAGTCATCATACACTACAGTTACACTAGGCATTACAGTAGTCAAAACAATACAGTTACACTAGGCATTACAGTAGTCAAACCCTACAGTTACACTAGGCATTACAGTCATCATACACTACAGTTACACTAGGCATTACAGTCATCATACACTACAGTTACACTAGGCATTACAGTAGTCAAAACAATACAGTTACACTAGGCATTACAGTAGTCAAACCCTACAGTTACACTAGGCATTACAGTAGTCTAAACGCTACAGTTACACTAGGCATTACAGTAGTCAAACCCTACAGTTACACTAGGCATTACAGTCATCATACACTACAGTTACACTAGGCATTACAGTCATCATACACTACAGTTACACTAGGCATTACAGTCATCATACACTACAGTTACGCTAGGCATTACAGTAGTCTAAACAATACAGTTACACTAGGCATTACAGTCATCATACACTACAGTTACACTAGGCATTACAGTAGTCAAAACAATACAGTTACACTAGGCATTACAGTAGTCAAACCCTACAGTTACACTAGGCATTACAGTCATCATACACTACAGTTACACTAGGCATTACAGTAGTCAAAACAATACAGTTACACTAGGCATTACAGTAGTCAAACCCTACAGTTACACTAGGCATTACAGTAGTCAAACCCTACAGTTACACTAGGCATTATAGTAGTCAAACCCTACAGTTACACTAGGCATTACAGTAGTCAAAACAATACAGTTACACTAGGCATTACAGTAGTCAAACCCTACAGTTACACTAGGCATTACAGTAGTCTAAACACTACAGTTACACTAGGCATTACAGTAGTCAAAACAATACAGTTACACTAGGCATTACAGTAGTCAAACCCTACAGTTACACTAGGCATTACAGTAGTCAAACCCTACAGTTACACTAGGCATTACAGTCATCATACACTACAGTTACACTAGGCATTACAGTCATCATACACTACAGTTACACTAGGCATTACAGTCATCATACACTACAGTTACACTAGGCATTACAGTAGTCAAAACAATACAGTTACACTAGGCATTACAGTAGTCAAACCCTACAGTTACACTAGGCATTACAGTAGTCTAAACACTACAGTTACACTAGGCATTACAGTAGTCAAACCCTACAGTTACACTAGGCATTACAGTCATCATACACTACAGTTACGCTAGGCATTACAGTAGTCTAAACAATACAGTTACACTAGGCATTACAGTCATCATACACTACAGTTACACTAGGCATTACAGTAGTCAAAACAATACAGTTACACTAGGCATTACAGTAGTCAAACCCTACAGTTACACTAGGCATTACAGTAGTCAAACCCTACAGTTACACTAGGCATTACAGTAGTCAAACCCTACAGTTACACTAGGCATTACAGTAGTCAAAACAATACAGTTACACTAGGCATTACAGTAGTCAAACCCTACAGTTACACTTGGCATTACAGTAGTCAAACCCTACAGTTACACTAGGCATTACAGTCATCATACACTACAGTTACACTAGGCATTACAGTAGTCTAAACAATACAGTTACACTAGGCATTACAGTAGTCAAACCCTACAGTTACACTAGGCATTACAGTAGTCAAAACAATACAATTACACTAGGCATTACAGTAGTCAAACCCTACAGTTACACTAGGCATTACAGTAGTCAAACCCTACAGTTACACTAGGCATTACAGTAGTCAAACCCTACAGTTACACTAGGCATTACAGTCATCATACACTACAGTTACACTAGGCATTACAGTCATCATACACTACAGTTACACTAGGCATTACAGTAGTCAAAACAATACAGTTACACTAGGCATTACAGTAGTCAAACTCTACAGTTACACTAGGCATTACAGTAGTCTAAACGCTACAGTTACACTAGGCATTACAGTAGTCAAACCCTACAGTTACACTAGGCATTACAGTCATCATACACTACAGTTACACTAGGCATTACAGTCATCATACACTACAGTTACACTAGGCATTACAGTCATCATACACTACAGTTACGCTAGGCATTACAGTAGTCTAAACAATACAGTTACACTAGGCATTACAGTCATCATACACTACAGTTACACTAGGCATTACAGTAGTCAAAACAATACAGTTACACTAGGCATTACAGTAGTCAAACCCTACAGTTACACTAGGCATTACAGTCATCATACACTACAGTTACACTAGGCATTACAGTAGTCAAAACAATACAGTTACACTAGGCATTACAGTAGTCAAACCCTACAGTTACACTAGGCATTACAGTAGTCAAACCCTACAGTTACACTAGGCATTATAGTAGTCAAACCCTACAGTTACACTAGGCATTACAGTAGTCAAAACAATACAGTTACACTAGGCATTACAGTAGTCAAACCCTACAGTTACACTAGGCATTACAGTAGTCTAAACACTACAGTTACACTAGGCATTACAGTAGTCAAAACAATACAGTTACACTAGGCATTACAGTAGTCAAACCCTACAGTTACACTAGGCATTACAGTAGTCAAACCCTACAGTTACACTAGGCATTACAGTCATCATACACTACAGTTACACTAGGCATTACAGTCAGTCATCATACACTACAGTTACACTAGGCATTACAGTCATCATACACTACAGTTACACTAGGCATTACAGTAGTCAAAACAATACAGTTACACTAGGCATTACAGTAGTCAAACCCTACAGTTACACTAGGCATTACAGTCATCATACACTACAGTTACACTAGGCATTACAGTCATCATACACTACAGTTACACTAGGCATTACAGTCATCATACACTACAGTTACACTAGGCATTACAGTAGTCAAAACAATACAGTTACACTAGGCATTACAGTAGTCAAACCCTACAGTTACACTAGGCATTACAGTAGTCTAAACACTACAGTTACACTAGGCATTACAGTAGTCAAACCCTACAGTTACACTAGGCATTACAGTCATCATACACTACAGTTACGCTAGGCATTACAGTAGTCTAAACAATACAGTTACACTAGGCATTACAGTCATCATACACTACAGTTACACTAGGCATTACAGTAGTCAAAACAATACAGTTACACTAGGCATTACAGTAGTCAAACCCTACAGTTACACTAGGCATTACAGTAGTCAAACCCTACAGTTACACTAGGCATTACAGTAGTCAAACCCTACAGTTACACTAGGCATTACAGTAGTCAAAACAATACAGTTACACTAGGCATTACAGTAGTCAAACCCTACAGTTACACTTGGCATTACAGTAGTCAAACCCTACAGTTACACTAGGCATTACAGTCATCATACACTACAGTTACACTAGGCATTAAAGTAGTCTAAACAATACAGTTACACTAGGCATTACAGTAGTCAAACCCTACAGTTACACTAGGCATTACAGTAGTCAAAACAATACAATTACACTAGGCATTACAGTAGTCAAACCCTACAGTTACACTAGGCATTACAGTAGTCAAACCCTACAGTTACACTAGGCATTACAGTAGTCAAACCCTACAGTTACACTAGGCATTACAGTCATCATACACTACAGTTACACTAGGCATTACAGTCATCATACACTACAGTTACACTAGGCATTACAGTAGTCAAAACAATACAGTTACACTAGGCATTACAGTAGTCAAACCCTACAGTTACACTAGGCATTACAGTAGTCTAAACGCTACAGTTACACTAGGCATTACAGTAGTCAAACCCTACAGTTACACTAGGCATTACAGTCATCATACACTACAGTTACACTAGGCATTACAGTCATCATACACTACAGTTACACTAGGCATTACAGTCATCATACACTACAGTTACACTAGGCATTACAGTAGTCAAAACAATACAGTTACACTAGGCATTACAGTAGTCAAACCCTGCAGTTACACTAGGCATTACAGTAGTCTAAACGCTACAGTTACACTAGGCATTACAGTAGTCAAACCCTACAGTTACACTAGGCATTACAGTCATCATACACTACAGTTACACTAGGCATTACAGTCATCATACACTACAGTTACACTAGGCATTACAGTCATCATACACTACAGTTACGCTAGGCATTACAGTAGTCTAAACAATACAGTTACACTAGGCATTACAGTCATCATAACTACAGTTACACTAGGCATTACAGTAGTCAAAACAATACAGTTACACTAGGCATTACAGTAGTCAAACCCTACAGTTACACTAGGCATTACAGTCATCATACACTACAGTTACACTAGGCATTACAGTAGTCAAAACAATACAGTTACACTAGGCATTACAGTAGTCAAACCCTACAGTTACACTAGGCATTACAGTAGTCAAACCCTACAGTTACACTAGGCATTATAGTAGTCAAACCCTACAGTTACACTAGGCATTACAGTAGTCAAAACAATACAGTTACACTAGGCATTACAGTAGTCAAACCCTACAGTTACACTAGGCATTACAGTAGTCTAAACACTACAGTTACACTAGGCATTACAGTAGTTAAAACAATACAGTTACACTAGGCATTACAGTAGTCAAACCCTACAGTTACACTAGGCATTACAGTAGTCAAACCCTACAGTTACACTAGGCATTACAGTCATCATACACTACAGTTACACTAGGCATTACAGTCATCATACACTACAATTACACTAGGCATTACAGTAGTCAAAACAATACAGTTACACTAGGCATTACAGTAGTCAAACCCTACAGTTACACTAGGCATTACAGTCATCATACACTACAGTTACACTAGGCATTACAGTCATCATACACTACAGTTACACTAGGCATTACAGTAGTCAAAACAATACAGTTACACTAGGCATTACAGTAGTCAAACCCTACAGTTACACTAGGCATTACAGTAGTCTAAACGCTACAGTTACACTAGGCATTACAGTAGTCAAACCCTACAGTTACACTAGGCATTACAGTCATCATACACTACAGTTACACTAGGCATTACAGTCATCATACACTACAGTTACACTAGGCATTACAGTCATCATACACTACAGTTACGCTAGGCATTACAGTAGTCTAAACAATACAGTTACACTAGGCATTACAGTCATCATACACTACAGTTACACTAGGCATTACAGTAGTCAAAACAATACAGTTACACTAGGCATTACAGTAGTCAAACCCTACAGTTACACTAGGCATTACAGTCATCATACACTACAGTTACACTAGGCATTACAGTAGTCAAAACAATACAGTTACACTAGGCATTACAGTAGTCAAACCCTACAGTTACACTAGGCATTACAGTAGTCAAACCCTACAGTTACACTAGGCATTATAGTAGTCAAACCCTACAGTTACACTAGGCATTACAGTAGTCAAAACAATACAGTTACACTAGGCATTACAGTAGTCAAACCCTACAGTTACACTAGGCATTACAGTAGTCTAAACACTACAGTTACACTAGGCATTACAGTAGTCAAAACAATACAGTTACACTAGGCATTACAGTAGTCAAACCCTACAGTTACACTAGGCATTACAGTAGTCAAACCCTACAGTTACACTAGGCATTACAGTCATCATACACTACAGTTACACTAGGCATTACAGTCATCATACACTACAGTTACACTAGGCATTACAGTCATCATACACTACAGTTACACTAGGCATTACAGTAGTCAAAACCTACAGTTACACTAGGCATTACAGTAGTCAAACCCTACAGTTACACTAGGCATTACAGTAGTCATAAACCCTACAGTTACACTAGGCATTACAGTAGTCAAACCCTACAGTTACACTAGGCATTACAGTCATCATACACTACAGTTACACTAGGCATTACAGTCATCATACACTACAGTTACACTAGGCATTACAGTAGTCAAAACAATACAGTTACACTAGGCATTACACTAGGCAAACCCTACAGTTACACTAGGCATTACAGTCATCATACACTACAGTTACACTAGGCATTACAGTCAGTCAAACACTACAGTTACACTAGGCATTACAGTAGTCAAAACAATACAGTTACACTAGGCATTACAGTAGTCAAACCCTACAGTTACACTAGGCATTACAGTAGTCAAACGCTACAGTTACACTAGGCATTACAGTAGTCAAACCCTACAGTTACACTAGGCATTACAGTCATCATACACTACAGTTACACTAGGCATTACAGTCATCATACACTACAGTTACACTAGGCATTACAGTAGTCTAAACAATACAGTTACACTAGGCATTACAGTCATCATACACTACAGTTACACTAGGCATTACAGTAGTCAAAACAATACAGTTACACTAGGCATTACAGTAGTCAAACCCTACAGTTACACTAGGCATTACAGTCATCATACACTACAGTTACACTAGGCATTACAGTAGTCAAAACAATACAGTTACACTAGGCATTACAGTAGTCAAACCCTACAGTTACACTAGGCATTACAGTAGTCAAACCCTACAGTTACACTAGGCATTACAGTAGTCAAACCCTACAGTTACACTAGGCATTACAGTAGTCAAAACAATACAGTTACACTAGGCATTACAGTAGTCAAACCCTACAGTTACACTAGGCATTACAGTTACACTAGGCATTACAGTCAGTCAAACCCTACAGTTACACTAGGCATTACAGTCATCATACACTACAGTTACACTAGGCATTACAGTCATCATACACTACAGTTACACTAGGCATTACAGTCATCATACACTACAGTTACACTAGGCATTACAGTAGTCAAACCCTACAGTTACACTAGGCATTACAGTAGTCTAAACAATACAGTTACACTAGGCATTACAGTAGTCAAACCCTACAGTTACACTAGGCATTACAGTCATCATACACTACAGTTACACTAGGCATTACAGTAGTCAAACAATACAGTTACACTAGGCATTACAGTCATCATACACTACAGTTACACTAGGCATTACAGTAGTCAAAACAATACAGTTACACTAGGCATTACAGTAGTCAAACCCTACAGTTACACTAGGCATTACAGTAGTCAAACCCTACAGTTACACTAGGCATTACAGTAGTCAAACCCTACAGTTACACTAGGCATTACAGTAGTCAAAACAATACAGTTACACTAGGCATTACAGTAGTCAAACCCTACAGTTACACTAGGCATTACAGTAGTCAAACCCTACAGTTACACTAGGCATTACAGTCATCATACACTACAGTTACACTAGGCATTACAGTAGTCTAAACAATACAGTTACACTAGGCATTACAGTAGTCAAACCCTACAGTTACACTAGGCATTACAGTAGTCAAAACAATACAATTACACTAGGCATTACAGTAGTCAAACCCTACAGTTACACTAGGCATTACAGTAGTCAAACCCTACAGTTACACTAGGCATTACAGTAGTCAAACCCTACAGTTACACTAGGCATTACAGTCATCATACACTACAGTTACACTAGGCATTACAGTCATCATACACTACAGTTACACTAGGCATTACAGTAGTCAAAACAATACAGTTACACTAGGCATTACAGTAGTCAAACCCTACAGTTACACTAGGCATTACAGTAGTCAAACGCTACAGTTACACTAGGCATTACAGTAGTCAAACCCTACAGTTACACTAGGCATTACAGTCATCATACACTACAGTTACACTAGGCATTACAGTCATCATACACTACAGTTACACTAGGCATTACAGTCATCATACACTACAGTTACGCTAGGCATTACAGTAGTCTAAACAATACAGTTACACTAGGCATTACAGTCATCATACACTACAGTTACACTAGGCATTACAGTAGTCAAAACAATACAGTTACACTAGGCATTACAGTAGTCAAACCCTACAGTTACACTAGGCATTACAGTCATCATACACTACAGTTACACTAGGCATTACAGTAGTCAAAACAATACAGTTACACTAGGCATTACAGTAGTCAAACCCTACAGTTACACTAGGCATTACAGTAGTCAAACCCTACAGTTACACTAGGCATTATAGTAGTCAAACCCTACAGTTACACTAGGCATTACAGTAGTCAAAACAATACAGTTACACTAGGCATTACAGTAGTCAAACCCTACAGTTACACTAGGCATTACAGTAGTCTAAACACTACAGTTACACTAGGCATTACAGTAGTTAAAACAATACAGTTACACTAGGCATTACAGTAGTCAAACCCTACAGTTACACTAGGCATTACAGTAGTCAAACCCTACAGTTACACTAGGCATTACAGTCATCATACACTACAGTTACACTAGGCATTACAGTCATCATACACTACAGTTACACTAGGCATTACAGTAGTCAAAACAATACAGTTACACTAGGCATTACAGTAGTCAAACCCTACAGTTACACTAGGCATTACAGTCATCATACACTACAGTTACACTAGGCATTACAGTCATCATACACTACAGTTACACTAGGCATTACAGTAGTCAAAACAATACAGTTACACTAGGCATTACAGTAGTCAAACCCTACAGTTACACTAGGCATTACAGTAGTCTAAACGCTACAGTTACACTAGGCATTACAGTAGTCAAACCCTACAGTTACACTAGGCATTACAGTCATCATACACTACAGTTACACTAGGCATTACAGTCATCATACACTACAGTTACACTAGGCATTACAGTCATCATACACTACAGTTACGCTAGGCATTACAGTAGTCTAAACAATACAGTTACACTAGGCATTACAGTCATCATACACTACAGTTACACTAGGCATTACAGTAGTCAAAACAATACAGTTACACTAGGCATTACAGTAGTCAAACCCTACAGTTACACTAGGCATTACAGTCATCATACACTACAGTTACACTAGGCATTACAGTAGTCAAAACAATACAGTTACACTAGGCATTACAGTAGTCAAACCCTACAGTTACACTAGGCATTACAGTAGTCAAACCCTACAGTTACACTAGGCATTATAGTAGTCAAACCCTACAGTTACACTAGGCATTACAGTAGTCAAAACAATACAGTTACACTAGGCATTACAGTAGTCAAACCCTACAGTTACACTAGGCATTACAGTAGTCTAAACACTACAGTTACACTAGGCATTACAGTAGTCAAAACAATACAGTTACACTAGGCATTACAGTAGTCAAACCCTACAGTTACACTAGGCATTACAGTAGTCAAACCCTACAGTTACACTAGGCATTACAGTCATCATACACTACAGTTACACTAGGCATTACAGTCATCATACACTACAGTTACACTAGGCATTACAGTCATCATACACTACAGTTACACTAGGCATTACAGTAGTCAAAACAATACAGTTACACTAGGCATTACAGTAGTCAAACCCTACAGTTACACTAGGCATTACAGTAGTCTAAACACTACAGTTACACTAGGCATTACAGTAGTCAAACCCTACAGTTACACTAGGCATTACAGTCATCATACACTACAGTTACGCTAGGCATTACAGTAGTCTAAACAATACAGTTACACTAGGCATTACAGTCATCATACACTACAGTTACACTAGGCATTACAGTAGTCAAAACAATACAGTTACACTAGGCATTACAGTAGTCAAACCCTACAGTTACACTAGGCATTACAGTAGTCAAACCCTACAGTTACACTAGGCATTACAGTAGTCAAACCCTACAGTTACACTAGGCATTACAGTAGTCAAAACAATACAGTTACACTAGGCATTACAGTAGTCAAACCCTACAGTTACACTTGGCATTACAGTAGTCAAACCCTACAGTTACACTAGGCATTACAGTCATCATACACTACAGTTACACTAGGCATTACAGTAGTCTAAACAATACAGTTACACTAGGCATTACAGTAGTCAAACCCTACAGTTACACTAGGCATTACAGTAGTCAAAACAATACAATTACACTAGGCATTACAGTAGTCAAACCCTACAGTTACACTAGGCATTACAGTAGTCAAACCCTACAGTTACACTAGGCATTACAGTAGTCAAACCCTACAGTTACACTAGGCATTACAGTCATCATACACTACAGTTACACTAGGCATTACAGTCATCATACACTACAGTTACACTAGGCATTACAGTAGTCAAAACAATACAGTTACACTAGGCATTACAGTAGTCAAACTCTACAGTTACACTAGGCATTACAGTAGTCTAAACGCTACAGTTACACTAGGCATTACAGTAGTCAAACCCTACAGTTACACTAGGCATTACAGTCATCATACACTACAGTTACACTAGGCATTACAGTCATCATACACTACAGTTACACTAGGCATTACAGTCATCATACACTACAGTTACGCTAGGCATTACAGTAGTCTAAACAATACAGTTACACTAGGCATTACAGTCATCATACACTACAGTTACACTAGGCATTACAGTAGTCAAAACAATACAGTTACACTAGGCATTACAGTAGTCAAACCCTACAGTTACACTAGGCATTACAGTCATCATACACTACAGTTACACTAGGCATTACAGTAGTCAAAACAATACAGTTACACTAGGCATTACAGTAGTCAAACCCTACAGTTACACTAGGCATTACAGTAGTCAAACCCTACAGTTACACTAGGCATTATAGTAGTCAAACCCTACAGTTACACTAGGCATTACAGTAGTCAAAACAATACAGTTACACTAGGCATTACAGTAGTCAAACCCTACAGTTACACTAGGCATTACAGTAGTCTAAACACTACAGTTACACTAGGCATTACAGTAGTTAAAACAATACAGTTACACTAGGCATTACAGTAGTCAAACCCTACAGTTACACTAGGCATTACAGTAGTCAAACCCTACAGTTACACTAGGCATTACAGTCATCATACACTACAGTTACACTAGGCATTACAGTCATCATACACTACAGTTACACTAGGCATTACAGTAGTCAAAACAATACAGTTACACTAGGCATTACAGTAGTCAAACCCTACAGTTACACTAGGCATTACAGTCATCATACACTACAGTTACACTAGGCATTACAGTCATCATACACTACAGTTACACTAGGCATTACAGTAGTCAAAACAATACAGTTACACTAGGCATTACAGTAGTCAAACCCTACAGTTACACTAGGCATTACAGTAGTCTAAACGCTACAGTTACACTAGGCATTACAGTAGTCAAACCCTACAGTTACACTAGGCATTACAGTCATCATACACTACAGTTACACTAGGCATTACAGTCATCATACACTACAGTTACACTAGGCATTACAGTCATCATACACTACAGTTACGCTAGGCATTACAGTAGTCTAAACAATACAGTTACACTAGGCATTACAGTCATCATACACTACAGTTACACTAGGCATTACAGTAGTCAAAACAATACAGTTACACTAGGCATTACAGTAGTCAAACCCTACAGTTACACTAGGCATTACAGTCATCATACACTACAGTTACACTAGGCATTACAGTAGTCAAAACAATACAGTTACACTAGGCATTACAGTAGTCAAACCCTACAGTTACACTAGGCATTACAGTAGTCAAACCCTACAGTTACACTAGGCATTATAGTAGTCAAACCCTACAGTTACACTAGGCATTACAGTAGTCAAAACAATACAGTTACACTAGGCATTACAGTAGTCAAACCCTACAGTTACACTAGGCATTACAGTAGTCTAAACACTACAGTTACACTAGGCATTACAGTAGTCAAAACAATACAGTTACACTAGGCATTACAGTAGTCAAACCCTACAGTTACACTAGGCATTACAGTAGTCAAACCCTACAGTTACACTAGGCATTACAGTCATCATACACTACAGTTACACTAGGCATTACAGTCATCATACACTACAGTTACACTAGGCATTACAGTCATCATACACTACAGTTACACTAGGCATTACAGTAGTCAAAACAATACAGTTACACTAGGCATTACAGTAGTCAAACCCTACAGTTACACTAGGCATTACAGTAGTCTAAACACTACAGTTACACTAGGCATTACAGTAGTCAAACCCTACAGTTACACTAGGCATTACAGTCATCATACACTACAGTTACGCTAGGCATTACAGTAGTCTAAACAATACAGTTACACTAGGCATTACAGTCATCATACACTACAGTTACACTAGGCATTACAGTAGTCAAAACAATACAGTTACACTAGGCATTACAGTAGTCAAACCCTACAGTTACACTAGGCATTACAGTAGTCAAACCCTACAGTTACACTAGGCATTACAGTAGTCAAACCCTACAGTTACACTAGGCATTACAGTAGTCAAAACAATACAGTTACACTAGGCATTACAGTAGTCAAACCCTACAGTTACACTTGGCATTACAGTAGTCAAACCCTACAGTTACACTAGGCATTACAGTCATCATACACTACAGTTACACTAGGCATTACAGTAGTCTAAACAATACAGTTACACTAGGCATTACAGTAGTCAAACCCTACAGTTACACTAGGCATTACAGTAGTCAAAACAATACAATTACACTAGGCATTACAGTAGTCAAACCCTAGTTACACTAGGCATTACAGTAGTCAAACCCTACAGTTACACTAGGCATTACAGTAGTCAAACCCTACAGTTACACTAGGCATTACAGTCATCATACACTACAGTTACACTAGGCATTACAGTCATCATACACTACAGTTACACTAGGCATTACAGTAGTCAAAACAATACAGTTACACTAGGCATTACAGTAGTCAAACTCTACAGTTACACTAGGCATTACAGTAGTCTAAACGCTACAGTTACACTAGGCATTACAGTAGTCAAACCCTACAGTTACACTAGGCATTACAGTCATCATACACTACAGTTACACTAGGCATTACAGTCATCATACACTACAGTTACACTAGGCATTACAGTCATCATACACTACAGTTACGCTAGGCATTACAGTAGTCTAAACAATACAGTTACACTAGGCATTACAGTCATCATACACTACAGTTACACTAGGCATTACAGTAGTCAAAACAATACAGTTACACTAGGCATTACAGTAGTCAAACCCTACAGTTACACTAGGCATTACAGTCATCATACACTACAGTTACACTAGGCATTACAGTAGTCAAAACAATACAGTTACACTAGGCATTACAGTAGTCAAACCCTACAGTTACACTAGGCATTACAGTAGTCAAACCCTACAGTTACACTAGGCATTATAGTAGTCAAACCCTACAGTTACACTAGGCATTACAGTAGTCAAAACAATACAGTTACACTAGGCATTACAGTAGTCAAACCCTACAGTTACACTAGGCATTACAGTAGTCTAAACACTACAGTTACACTAGGCATTACAGTAGTCAAAACAATACAGTTACACTAGGCATTACAGTAGTCAAACCCTACAGTTACACTAGGCATTACAGTAGTCAAACCCTACAGTTACACTAGGCATTACAGTCATCATACACTACAGTTACACTAGGCATTACAGTCATCATACACTACAGTTACACTAGGCATTACAGTCATCATACACTACAGTTACACTAGGCATTACAGTAGTCAAAACAATACAGTTACACTAGGCATTACAGTAGTCAAACCCTACAGTTACACTAGGCATTACAGTAGTCTAAACACTACAGTTACACTAGGCATTACAGTAGTCAAACCCTACAGTTACACTAGGCATTACAGTCATCATACACTACAGTTACGCTAGGCATTACAGTAGTCTAAACAATACAGTTACACTAGGCATTACAGTCATCATACACTACAGTTACACTAGGCATTACAGTAGTCAAAACAATACAGTTACACTAGGCATTACAGTAGTCAAACCCTACAGTTACACTAGGCATTACAGTAGTCAAACCCTACAGTTACACTAGGCATTACAGTAGTCAAACCCTACAGTTACACTAGGCATTACAGTAGTCAAAACAATACAGTTACACTAGGCATTACAGTAGTCAAACCCTACAGTTACACTTGGCATTACAGTAGTCAAACCCTACAGTTACACTAGGCATTACAGTCATCATACACTACAGTTACACTAGGCATTACAGTAGTCTAAACAATACAGTTACACTAGGCATTACAGTAGTCAAACCCTACAGTTACACTAGGCATTACAGTAGTCAAAACAATACAATTACACTAGGCATTACAGTAGTCAAACCCTACAGTTACACTAGGCATTACAGTAGTCAAACCCTACAGTTACACTAGGCATTACAGTAGTCAAACCCTACAGTTACACTAGGCATTACAGTCATCATACACTACAGTTACACTAGGCATTACAGTCATCATACACTACAGTTACACTAGGCATTACAGTAGTCAAAACAATACAGTTACACTAGGCATTACAGTAGTCAAACTCTACAGTTACACTAGGCATTACAGTAGTCTAAACGCTACAGTTACACTAGGCATTACAGTAGTCAAACCCTACAGTTACACTAGGCATTACAGTCATCATACACTACAGTTACACTAGGCATTACAGTCATCATACACTACAGTTACACTAGGCATTACAGTCATCATACACTACAGTTACGCTAGGCATTACAGTAGTCTAAACAATACAGTTACACTAGGCATTACAGTCATCATACACTACAGTTACACTAGGCATTACAGTAGTCAAAACAATACAGTTACACTAGGCATTACAGTAGTCAAACCCTACAGTTACACTAGGCATTACAGTCATCATACACTACAGTTACACTAGGCATTACAGTAGTCAAAACAATACAGTTACACTAGGCATTACAGTAGTCAAACCCTACAGTTACACTAGGCATTACAGTAGTCAAACCCTACAGTTACACTAGGCATTATAGTAGTCAAACCCTACAGTTACACTAGGCATTACAGTAGTCAAAACAATAAAGTTACACTAGGCATTACAGTAGTCAAACCCTACAGTTACACTAGGCATTACAGTAGTCTAAACACTACAGTTACACTAGGCATTACAGTAGTCAAAACAATACAGTTACACTAGGCATTACAGTAGTCAAACCCTACAGTTACACTAGGCATTACAGTAGTCAAACCCTACAGTTACACTAGGCATTACAGTCATCATACACTACAGTTACACTAGGCATTACAGTCATCATACACTACAGTTACACTAGGCATTACAGTCATCATACACTACAGTTACACTAGGCATTACAGTAGTCAAAACAATACAGTTACACTAGGCATTACAGTAGTCAAACCCTACAGTTACACTAGGCATTACAGTAGTCTAAACACTACAGTTACACTAGGCATTACAGTAGTCAAACCCTACAGTTACACTAGGCATTACAGTCATCATACACTACAGTTACGCTAGGCATTACAGTAGTCTAAACAATACAGTTACACTAGGCATTACAGTCATCATACACTACAGTTACACTAGGCATTACAGTAGTCAAAACAATACAGTTACACTAGGCATTACAGTAGTCAAACCCTACAGTTACACTAGGCATTACAGTAGTCAAACCCTACAGTTACACTAGGCATTACAGTAGTCAAACCCTACAGTTACACTAGGCATTACAGTAGTCAAAACAATACAGTTACACTAGGCATTACAGTAGTCAAACCCTACAGTTACACTAGGCATTACAGTAGTCAAACCCTACAGTTACACTAGGCATTACAGTAGTCAAACCCTACAGTTACACTAGGCATTACAGTAGTCAAACCCTACAGTTACACTAGGCATTACAGTAGTCAAACCCTACAGTTACACTAGGCATTACAGTAGTCAAACCCTACAGTTACACTAGGCATTACAGTAGTCAAACCCTACAGTTACACTAGGCATTACAGTAGTCAAACCCTACAGTTACACTAGGCATTACAGTAGTCAAACCCTACAGTTACACTAGGCATTACAGTAGTCAAACCCTACAGTTACACTAGGCATTACAGTCATCATACACTACAGTTACACTAGGCATTACAGTAGTCAAACCCTACAGTTACACTAGGCATTACAGTAGTCAAAACAATACAGTTACACTAGGCATTACAGTAGTCAAACCCTACAGTTACACTAGGCATTACAGTAGTCAAACCCTACAGTTACACTAGGCATTACAGTAGTCAAACCCTACAGTTACACTAGGCATTACAGTCATCATACACTACAGTTACACTAGGCATTACAGTCATCATACACTACAGTTACACTAGGCATTACAGTCATCATACACTACAGTTACACTAGGCATTACAGTAGTCAAAACAATACAGTTACACTAGGCATTACAGTCATTATACACTACAGTTACACTAGGCATTACAGTCATCATACACTACAGTTACGCTAGGCATTACAGTCATCATACACTACAGTTACACTAGGCATTACAGTCATCATACACTACAGTTACACTAGGCATTACAGTAGTCAAACCCTACAGTTACACTAGGCATTACAGTAGTCAAACCCTACAGTTATACTAGGCATTACAGTCATCATACACTACAGTTACACTAGGCATTACAGTAGTCAAACCCTACAGTTACACTAGGCATTACAGTAGTCAAACCCTACAGTTACACTAGGCATTACAGTAGTCAAACCCTACAGTTACACTAGGCATTACAGTAGTCAAACCCTACAGTTACACTAGGCATTACAGTCATCATACACTACAGTTACACTAGGCATTACAGTAGTCAAAACAATACAGTTACACTAGGCATTACAGTAGTCTAAACAATACATTTACACTAGGCATTACAGTAGTCTAAACAATACAGTTACACTAGGCATTACAGTAGTCAAACCCTACAGTTACACTAGGCATTACAGTAGTCAAACCCTACAGTTACACTAGGCATTACAGTCATCATACACTACAGTTACACTAGGCATTACAGTAGTCAAACCCTACAGTTACACTAGGCATTACAGTCATCATACACTACAGTTACACTAGGCATTACAGTAGTCAAACCCTACAGTTACACTAGGCATTACAGTCATCATACACTACAGTTACACTAGGCATTACAGTCATCATACAATACAGTTACACTAGGCATTACAGTCATCATACACTACAGTTACGCTAGGCATTACAGTAGTCTAAACAATACAGTTACACTAGGCATTACAGTCATCATACACTACAGTTACACTAGGCATTACAGTAGTCAAAACAATACAGTTACACTAGGCATTACAGTAGTCAAACCCTACAGTTACACTAGGCATTACAGTCATCATACACTACAGTTACACTAGGCATTACAGTAGTCAAAACAATACAGTTACACTAGGCATTACAGTAGTCAAACCCTACAGTTACACTAGGCATTACAGTAGTCAAACCCTACAGTTACACTAGGCATTATAGTAGTCAAACCCTACAGTTACACTAGGCATTACAGTAGTCAAAACAATAAAGTTACACTAGGCATTACAGTAGTCAAACCCTACAGTTACACTAGGCATTACAGTAGTCTAAACACTACAGTTACACTAGGCATTACAGTAGTCAAAACAATACAGTTACACTAGGCATTACAGTAGTCAAACCCTACAGTTACACTAGGCATTACAGTAGTCAAACCCTACAGTTACACTAGGCATTACAGTCATCATACACTACAGTTACACTAGGCATTACAGTCATCATACACTACAGTTACACTAGGCATTACAGTCATCATACACTACAGTTACACTAGGCATTACAGTAGTCAAAACAATACAGTTACACTAGGCATTACAGTAGTCAAACCCTACAGTTACACTAGGCATTACAGTAGTCTAAACACTACAGTTACACTAGGCATTACAGTAGTCAAACCCTACAGTTACACTAGGCATTACAGTCATCATACACTACAGTTACGCTAGGCATTACAGTAGTCTAAACAATACAGTTACACTAGGCATTACAGTCATCATACACTACAGTTACACTAGGCATTACAGTAGTCAAAACAATACAGTTACACTAGGCATTACAGTAGTCAAACCCTACAGTTACACTAGGCATTACAGTAGTCAAACCCTACAGTTACACTAGGCATTACAGTAGTCAAACCCTACAGTTACACTAGGCATTACAGTAGTCAAAACAATACAGTTACACTAGGCATTACAGTAGTCAAACCCTACAGTTACACTAGGCATTACAGTAGTCAAACCCTACAGTTACACTAGGCATTACAGTAGTCAAACCCTACAGTTACACTAGGCATTACAGTAGTCAAACCCTACAGTTACACTAGGCATTACAGTAGTCAAACCCTACAGTTACACTAGGCATTACAGTAGTCAAACCCTACAGTTACACTAGGCATTACAGTAGTCAAACCCTACAGTTACACTAGGCATTACAGTAGTCAAACCCTACAGTTACACTAGGCATTACAGTAGTCAAACCCTACAGTTACACTAGGCATTACAGTAGTCAAACCCTACAGTTACACTAGGCATTACAGTCATCATACACTACAGTTACACTAGGCATTACAGTAGTCAAACCCTACAGTTACACTAGGCATTACAGTAGTCAAAACAATACAGTTACACTAGGCATTACAGTAGTCAAACCCTACAGTTACACTAGGCATTACAGTAGTCAAACCCTACAGTTACACTAGGCATTACAGTAGTCAAACCCTACAGTTACACTAGGCATTACAGTCATCATACACTACAGTTACACTAGGCATTACAGTCATCATACACTACAGTTACACTAGGCATTACAGTCATCATACACTACAGTTACACTAGGCATTACAGTAGTCAAAACAATACAGTTACACTAGGCATTACAGTCATTATACACTACAGTTACACTAGGCATTACAGTCATCATACACTACAGTTACGCTAGGCATTACAGTCATCATACACTACAGTTACACTAGGCATTACAGTCATCATACACTACAGTTACACTAGGCATTACAGTAGTCAAACCCTACAGTTACACTAGGCATTACAGTAGTCAAACCCTACAGTTATACTAGGCATTACAGTCATCATACACTACAGTTACACTAGGCATTACAGTAGTCAAACCCTACAGTTACACTAGGCATTACAGTAGTCAAACCCTACAGTTACACTAGGCATTACAGTAGTCAAACCCTACAGTTACACTAGGCATTACAGTAGTCAAACCCTACAGTTACACTAGGCATTACAGTCATCATACACTACAGTTACACTAGGCATTACAGTAGTCAAAACAATACAGTTACACTAGGCATTACAGTCATCATACACTACAGTTACACTAGGCATTACAGTCATCATACACTACAGTTACACTAGGCATTACAGTAGTCAAACCCTACAGTTACACTAGGCATTACAGTCATCATACACTACAGTTACACTAGGCATTACAGTAGTCAAACCCTACAGTTACACTAGGCATTACAGTAGTCAAAACAATACAGTTACACTAGGCATTACAGTCATCATACACTACAGTTACACTAGGCATTACAGTCATCATACACTACAGTTACACTAGGCATTACAGTAGTCAAACCCTACAGTTACACTAGGCATTACAGTAGTCAAACCCTACAGTTACACTAGGCATTACAGTAGTCAAACCCTACAGTTACAATAGGCATTACAGTAGTCAAACCCTACAGTTATACTAGGCACAGTATGTAGATGCATGTCATTTATAGATACACCTGGTTGATGATTGAAATGACAGACTGACACGGGTACATACAGGAACATGAACACGTATTAGTGTTTCACCCATACTGTAGATGTACTGTATGTACTCACTCTCTTTTCTCGCCCCTCTTCTTCTTCTTCTTCTTCTTCTTCCTGATTGGTAATAACTATTTACACATCAAAATGTTAGGTTCTTATTTTTCAGAGTAAGTAACTCACGGACACTAGAGAAGCTTAACCAAGTTTAATTCTTCCCAAAGGGTCAACACAGCTGAATTCAGACATCACATTTCACACAAGCCCTGATATTTAACCTCTTCAACCTATGGGGGCGCTGTCATTATTGGATAAAAAGACGTGCCCGTTTTAAGCGCAATATTTTGTCATGAAAAGAAGCTCGACTATGCATGGAATTGACAGCCTTGGAAAGACAAAACTCTGACGTTTCCAAAACTGCAAAGATATTATCTGTGAGTGCCCCAGAACTAATGCTACAGGCGAAACCAAGATGAAGTTTCATACTGGAAATGCCCCAGATTCTGAAGGCGCTGTGTTCCAATGTCTCCTTATATGGCTGTCAATGCGCCAGGAATGAGCCTGCCCTTTGTGTCGTTTCTCCAAGGTGTCTGCAGCATTGTGACGTGTTTGTAGGCATATCATTGGAAGATTGACCATAAGAGACTACATTTACCTGGTGTCCCGCCCGGTGTCCTGTGTCGAAATTATTGCGTAATCTGTAGGTCCATGCGCGTTCCATTTCTTCAGAAGAGAAAGTCAACTGCCACGAAGGATTTTATCATCGATATATATGTGAAAAACACCTTGAGGATTGATTCTAAACATCGGTTTGCCATGTTTCTGTCGATATTATGGAGTTAATTTGGAAAAAAGTTTGCGTTTTAATGACTTTAATTTTTTTTTTTTTTTTTTTTTACCCAAACGTGATGAACAAAACGGAGCGATTAGTCGACACAAATCCGAGGCGGGTTGCAGGAGAGTATATTCAGCCTGTAGTTGGAAAGTGAGATTAAAATATGTACGAAATATATACAGAAAAAAACGAGGAAAAACTATATTTACACTATACAGGACGGGACAAGACAAAACACACGTCCGACTGCTACGCCATCTTGGTATTTATTCCTGTCCCTCTCTTACTGGATCTGGTGCCTCTTCATAATACCACGCATTTCACTCACGCTCAATGGCTGATGGTGATGCTGTATTTGTATCCATACTTGAGGCTGCGCGTCATCTGGAATAGGGTTGTCCTCCCCTGGTACTATTTGTCCTGGATAATAGGTAACCGGGGTTGCATGTGTTTGTACCGGTCCCACCTCTCTATGATTAACTGGATTATGCTGATCAACTATCCAGTCCGGGAACATTCGTAATGTGCCTGTACCCTGCCTCTCACAACACATATCACTCGTTTTCCTCTTTAAGAGAGGTGTATAATGGTGGTCCACCAGTTGTGACCTGTTTCACCTTATAGCATGGGGCGTATGGTCGAGGAGTTGCAATTGCATATACTCCTCCACACGTATTCTGATACTGTTGAAGCGTACCCCTGAGTTGTTTTATTTGGTTGCCTATCCTCAAGGTCTTTCTCTAACTCTTGATTTAGGTTTTGACTCTTTCTTAGGGCATTAGCCAATTCCTGTTTCTATTCATCCAATCTATGTGCATGCCGTTCGGATATTCCTAGTTTTTTATGTGTTACCTCATTCTTGTCTACTGCCTGCTCCATTTTACCTCACAGATCTTTATTTTTCTCTTTTCCTAGTTTTATCCGCTGCTGATAAAATGCTGTGATTAGGATGCCTGTATTGTGGTTTGGACCGTTTTCTGATCTCAGTGTTCCACATCATGGTTGCATCCATACACTCTTCACTGGTTTTAAACTTACCATCTACCTGAAAATGTGTACGAATTTTGTCCAATTTAGCAAATTTTCCCCACCATTTATTTGGTTCTTGGTTTTGATCATCTGCTTTTTTTAGTGAATCTAAGGCTATGGTAACATTTTCCTTTTCTACTCCTCCCTCCCCGGGAGCATCCTGGTCTCTAGAAGCCATTTCAGTGTTATTGATTCGGCGTCACCCCCCCCCCCAACGGCGTTAAGTAATAACAGTCTAGCCTATTAATAATTTGGACACTTTTCTACCCTTTTAGTGCTGGTTTATACTATTGTTTATCGATTCACATAATCTATCCCAACAGGCTTGAACCAACTTTTCTCTTTCTTGCTGCTGATAAAGACTAACATTCATACACACTCACACATCTCGCTGCCTCACGGCCACTTCGCCTGGGCTCTTACCCCGTTATAGATTATGCAGGCAACCAACCCTGCCCGGGATTTACCCCCTAGGACTTACCTTTTGCAGATTCGAAACTGCTCAGGCTTACCTTGCGGGCCTCACCCTATTCTTATAGTAGTCACAGGAACTAACCCACTCGGGATTTACCTCCTAGGACTTATCCTCAAAACAAGTACCAACCTGTTCTGACTTACCTTCCGGGATTTACCCCATACCATAAATCTATGACCGGTCATAACACAATGGGCTGTTTGAATAAACTCAGGCTTCCTGAGTATTCTATACTTATTCAGCCTGTGATTCTCATCTCCCCAAAATGTCAAAATGAGTGGTAACAGGTGTAGGAACTTGCCTACCTTATTTGTTGTGCTGGCTTCTGTTCCATTGATCTGGACTCTTTGGTTTGATTAAAAAACGAATACTGCCAACAACGCCAACTGTTAGGTTCTTATTTTTCAGAGTAAGTAACTCACGGACACTAGAGAAGCTTAACCAAGTTTAATTCTTCCCAAAGGGTCAACACAGCTGTATTCAGACATCACATTTCACACAAGCCCTGATATTTAACCCTTCCTCCTAGGCTGAGTCTCCTCCTCCATATCTGAATAGCCAATCCATCTCTGTTGCTGACAGAACCTTAGTTACATCTGTTCTTCCTCACTTCATCTTTACCTGACCTCGACCCCAAAGTGCTCACTCCACCCCAACTCAAGGCTGTCATGGTTATTGATACCAGACTGTGTGTCTTCTCCTCCCAGAGGATCCCTGATGGCTAACAATAACATATTCTGTATAATGTAAACGTTATACATCACCCTCTCTCCCTCAGTGACATTGTTATGTTCTAAGGTCTCCACCCATCTCCCCTACACATTCCCAAAGCCATCTAACTCCTACAGATAACCATTAACTTCTGATGTAAAAACCATTCTCTATCATCCCTCAGATACCATACATCTGATCTATGAAGTCTCTAGTATAGCAATGTTCAAGGTTTACCCAGAATTCAACAAGACATACTAATCTGTCTCCATCATGTAGACACTCTGCCTTTCTGGTTTGTAACAAACACTAATTAGTCTTTAAGATTATCAGTCAGTAGCTAGCGGTGGTGGTGATGTGTGTGTGTGTGTGTGTGTGTGTGTGTGTGTGTGTGTGTGTGTGTGTGTGTGTGTGTGTGTGTGTGTGTGTGTGTGTGTGTGTGTGTGGTGGCATAGTCTTCCATCACATGGTGTACTGGGGAATGAGATGTTTAATCTATTGCTAGATCAGAGCTCAGACTAGGATGATGGGGATGGGGAAAGAGCAGGGTAGGGAGGCAGGGAGGGATGGTGTGGGCTGGGAAGAGAAGGAGGAGGTGGATGTGAGAGGCAGGGAGGGTGTGTTGGATTGAGGGATGGAGGGAGGGATAGACCGAGAGAGGGAAGAGAGGGAGGGGGTGGATAAAAGTCTTAATTAAGTTCCTTCTTCTCGGCTGGTGGCATAAATGGAGATCCTCAGGGATCCAATGATCCACTTTCCACCACATCTTACTGACACACACATATATACACACGCACACACTCACGGAAACACACACACACACAGCTCAGCCGCTGATCAAAAAGAAAGAGCAATATGGAGCGGCCTAGATGATTGAAACACTTGGGACTTTCTCCAGTGTGGGGTTGCTGTGGTTTTCATTGAAACCAACGGAAGTTAGAATTGTTGCAAAGAAAAAAACTACAGACGCTCACTTACTTCAAAAGTAGAGAGAACAAGTGGGGGTGAGAGAGAGAGAGAGAGAGAGAGTACTATCTCATCCTGGAATATACAAGGACAGAGGTCATCTACCATTGGCCTAAAGAGCAGGAAATACAGACATTGTCATCCTACAAGAAACATGGTATAAAGGAGTCAGACACACTGGTTGCCCTCTAGGGTACAGAGAGCTGGTAGTCCCATCCACCAAACTACCAGGTGTGAAACAGGGAAGAGACTCAGGGGGTATGCTAATTTGGTATAGAGCAGACATAATCCACTCTATTAAATGAGTCAAAACAGGAACATTTGACATCTGGCTAGAAATTAATAAGGAAATGATCTCAACAGAGAAACATTTCCTCATGTGTACTACCTATATCCCCCCCAATAGAATCCCATACTTTAACGATGACAGCTTCTCCATCCTAGAAGGGGAGATCAACAATTTCCAGGCCCAAGGACATGTACTAGTCTGTAGCAACCTAAATGCCAGAAATGGACAAGAACCTGACACCCTCAGAACACAGGGGGACAAACACCTACCTGGAGGTGACAGCATTCCCTCCCCCATATGCCACAACTACGAAAACATAACCAACAAAAACGGGTCACAACTCCTGCAGCTCTGTCGGGACACTGGGTATGTACATAGTCAGTGGTAGGCTTCGAGGGGACTCCAATGGTAGGTACAGCTATAGCTCATCTCTTGGCAGTAGTACTGTATACTACTTTATCACTGACCTCAACCCAGTGTCTGTTAGAGCGTTCACAGTCAGCCCACTGACACCCCTATCAGATCACAGCAAAATCACACTCTACTTGAACAGAGCTTTGCTCAATCATGAGGCATCAAAGCCAAAGGAACTGAATAATATTAAGAAAGGAAAGTAGTGTGGAAACCTACCAAAAAACAATTAGACAACAAATTTCCTCCCTTCTAGACAATTTCCTGGACAAAATGTTAAACTGTAATAGTGCAGGTGTAAACTTGGCAGTAGAAAACCTAAACAGTATATTTGACTTCTCAGCTTCCCTAGCATACCTAAACATTTCAAGCAGACTGTAACGATCTTCTTCATCTGATGAGGAGTAGGAAAGATCGGACCAAAACGCAGCGTGGTAAGTGTCCATTTTAATGAAATATAACTGAACACTGAAATACAAAATAACCAAAGTGCCACAATGAAAATCGAAACAGTTCTGTATGGTGAAACACAGACACAGAAAACAACTACCCACAACCCATAGTGGGAAAACAGGCTGCCTAAGTATGGTTGTCAGTCAGAAACAACGACAGACAGCTGTCCCTGATTGAGAACCATACCCGGCCAAAAACAAAGAAATACAAAAACATAGAAAAAAAGAACATAGAACACCCACCCTAGTCACACCCTGGCCTAACCAAAATAGAGAATAAAAAGCCTCTCTATGTGCAGGGCGTGACACAGACAACCGAAGAAAATTAACAACAATGACAAGTGGTTTGATGAACAATGCAAAAATCTAAGAAATAAATGGAGAAACCTATCCAAACAAAAACAGAGACCCAGAAAACCCGAGGCCACGCCTTCACTATGGTGACTCACTAAAACAATACAGAAATACACTATGGAAAAAAAAGGAACAGAGTGTCAGAAATCAGCTCAATATAATTAAAGAATCCATAGAATCTAACCACTTCTGGGAAAATTTGAAAACTCTCAACAAACAACAACACAAAGAGTTATCTATCCAAAATGGAGATGTATGGATTAACCAGTTCTCCAATCTGTTTGTCTCAATAACAAAGAACAAACAGCAAAAACATTTACGTGATCAAATACAAATCTTAGAATCAACTATTAAAGACTACCAGAACCCACTGGATTCTGCAATTACATTGAATGAACTACAGGATAAAATACAAACTCTCCACCCCAAAAAGGCCTGTGGGGTTGATGGTATCCTAAATGAAATTATACAGACCACAAATTCCAATTGGCTATACTTAAACTCTTTAACATCATCCTCAGTTCTGGCATATTCCCCAAGGACTGATCACCCCAATCCACAAAAGTGGAGACAAATTTGACCCCAATAACTGCCATGGGATATGCGTCAACAGCAACCTTGGGAAAATCCTCTGCATTATCATTAACAGCAGACTCGTACATTTCCTCAGCAAAAACAATGTACTGAACAAATGTAAAATTGGCTTTTTACCAAATTACCGTACGACAGACCACATATTCACCCTGCACACCCTAATTGACAAACAAACCAAAACAAAGGCAAATTCTTCTCATGCTTTGTCGATTTAAAAAAGCTTTCGACTTGGCACGAGGGCCTGCTATACAAATTGATGGAAAGTGGTGTTAGGGGAAAAACATACGACATTATAAAATCCGTGGACACAAATAACAAGAGTGAGGTTAAAATTGGCAAAGGAAACACACATTTCTTTCCACAGGGCCGGTGGGTGAGACAGGGATGCAGCTTAAGGTCCAATCTCTTCAACAAATATATCAACAAATTGGTGAGGGCACGAGAACAGTCTGTAGCACTCGGCCTCACCCTACTAGAATCTGATGTCAAATGTCTACTGTTTGCTGAAGATCTGGTGCTTCTGTCCCCAAGCAAGGAGGGCATACAGCAGCACCTAGATCTTCTGCACAGATTCTTTCAGACCTTGGCCCTGACAGTAAATCTCAGTAAGACAAAAAAATGGTGTTCCAAAAGAATTTCCAGGACCACAAATACAAATTCCATCTAGACACTGTTGCCCTAGAGCACACCAAAAAATATACATACCTTGGCCTAAACATCAGCGCCACAGGTAAATTCCACAAAGCTGTGAACAATCTATGCCATCAAAAGGAACATAAAAAGCAACATACCAATTAGGATCTGGCTAAAACTACTTGAGTCACTTAAAGAACCCATTGCCCTTTATGGTTGTGAGGTCTGGGGTCCGCTCATCAACCAAGAATTCACAAAATGGGACAAACACCAAATTGAGACTTGCATGCAGAATTCTGCAAAAATATCCTCTGTGTGCAACGTAAAACACCAAATAATGCTTGCAGAGCAGAATTAAGCAGAGACCCGCTAATTAGTGAAGGCCAAACACCATTGTACATACAATATACTTATGTTTATTTATTTTCCCTTTTGTACTTGTACTTAACTATTTGCACATAATTTAGAGAGAGAGAGAGGGAGAGAGAGCAAGAGAGAAATAATTGAATTGAATTGAATCGAAAGAGAGAGAGAGAGAGAGAGAGAGAGAGAGGGAGAGGGAGTGAGAGCGAGAGAGAGAGAGAAGGAGAGAGAGAGAGAGGGAGTAAGAGAGAGAAAAGGGAGTGTGAGAGTGTGTGAGAGAGAGAGAGAGAGAGAGAGAGAGAGAAAAGGAGAGAAAAGGAGAGAGAGAAAGAGAGAGAGAGGGAGAGAGAGAGCGAGGGACAGAGAGAGAGAGAGAGAGAGAGAGAGAGAGAGAGAGAGAGCGAGAGAGAGAGGGAGGGAGTAAGAGAGAGAAAAGGGAGTGTGAGAGTGTGAGGGAGAGAGAGAGAGAGAGTGAGAGAGAGAGAGAGAGGGAGAAAAGGAGAGAGAGAAAGAGAGAGAGAGAGAGAGAGAGAGAGAGAGGAGAAATAATTTAATTTAATTTAATTGAAAGAGAGAGAGAGAGAGGGAGTGACAGAGAGAGAGAGAGAGAGAGAGAGAGAGAGAGAGAGAGAGAAAGAGAGAGAGAGAGAGAGAGAGAGAGAGAGAGAGAGAAAGGGAGTGAGAAAGAGAAATAATTTAATTGAATTGAAAGAGAGAGAAAGAAAGAGAGGGAGACAGAGAGAGAGAAAGAGAGAGAGAAAGAGAGAGAGAGAGAGTGTGAGAGAGAGAGCGAGAGAGAGAGAGAGAGAGAGAGAGAGGAGAGAGAGAGAGTGAGAGAGAGAGAGAGAGAGACAGGGAGACAGAGAGAGAGAGAGAGACAGGGAGAGAGAGAGAGAGAGAGAGAGAGAGAGAGAGAGGGAATGAGAGACAGAGAACTTTGAACAGTATAATGAATATATAATTATTATTCACTCCATGCTAGCACTAGCTGAAGGCATTTGTCCCACATATATGAAGCAGCTTCCATCTGAGTTGACCTCCATGGCACACGCAAACACACACCGGCCGCCCACGTTCACACTGTTATAAAACAACGAGAAGTTGCTTTGATGTTGGAGAGACACTATCATCTCTATCCCAGGGGACCGACACTACACACCACGACCATGCCAACGTCCCATAATGCACTACTCAGAGGAAGTCATGCTGTTCACAGCCAAGCAAACATACAGTGTTATAACTGTCTCTCAGTAGCCAATCACAAGAGACCTGTATGGGTCCTCGTGGTCACAACAATGGTCGTCATGATAAGTGTGTCCACATGTTAATGGCATCTGTGGCAACTGTATTTACCTCTTGATAAGAACTGTCTGCTCAAATCGAACATCAAATACACAGATGTATACAGTTGAAGTCTGACGTTTACATACACCTTAGCCAAATACATTTAAACTCAGTTTTCACAATTCCTGACATTTCATCCAAGTAAAAATTCCCTGTCTTAGGTCAGTTAGGATCACCACTTTATTTTAAGAATGTGAAATGTCAGAATAATAGTAGAGAGAATGATTTATTTCAGCTTTCATTTCTTTCATCACTTTCCCAGTGGGTCAGAAGTTTACATACACTCAATTAGTATTTGGTAGCAATGCCTTTAAATTGTTTAACTTGGGTCAAATGTTTCGGGTAGCCTTCCACAAGCTTCCCACAATAAGTTGGGTGAATATTGACCCATTCCTCCTGACACAGCTAGTGTAACTGAGTCGGGTTTGTAGGCCTCCTTGCTCACACACGCTTTTCTGCCCACAGATATTCTATAGAATTGAGGTCAGGGCTTTGTGATGCCTCTCAAATACCTTGACTTTATTGTCCTTAAGCCATTTTGCCACAACTTTGGAAGTATGCTTGGGGTCATTGTCCATTTGGAAGACCCATTTGCGACCAAGCTTTAACTTCCTGACTGATGTCTTGAGATGTTGCTTCAATATATCCACATAATTTTCCTCCCTCATGATGCCATCCATTTTGTGAAGTGCACCAGTCCCTCCTGCAGCAAAGCACCCCCACAACATGATGCTGCCACCCCCGTGCTTCACGGTTGGGATGGTGTTCTTCTGCTTGCAAACCTCCCTATTATTCCTCCAAACATAACAATGGTCATTATGGCCAAACAGTTCTATTTTTGTTTCATAAGACCAGAGGACATTTCTCAAAATCTTTGTCCCCATGTGCAATTGCAAACCGTAGTCTGGCTTTTTTATGGAGGTTTTGGAGCAGTGGCTTCTTCCTTGCTGAGTGGCCTTTCAGGTTATGTCGATATAGGACTCGTTTTACTGTGGATATAGATACTTTTGTACCCGTTTCCTCCAGCATCTTCACAAGGTCCTTTGCTGTTGTTCTGGGATTGATTTGCACTTTTCACAACAAAGTAGATTCATCTCGAGGAGACAGAACGCACCTCCTTCGTGAGCGGTATGACGGCTGAGTGGTCCCATGGTGTTTATACTTGCGTAATATTGTTTGTACAGATGAACGTGGTACCTTCAGGCTTTTGGAAATTGCTCTCAAGCATGAACCAACTTGTGAAGGTCTACAATTATTTTTTTAGGTCTTGGCTGATATTTTTTGATTTTCCCATGATTTCAAGCAAAGAGGCACTGAGTTTGAAGGTAGGCCTTGAAATACATCCACAGGTACACCTCCAAATAACTCAAATAATGTCAATTAGCCCATCAGAAGCTTCTAAAGCCATGAAATTATTTTCTGGAATTTTCCAAGCTGTTTAAAGGCACATTCAACTTAGTGTATGTAAACTTCTGACCCACTGGAAATGTGATACAGTGAATTATAAGTGAAATAATCTGTCTGTAAACAAGTGTTGGAAAAGTACTTGTGTCATGCACAA